>NC_041228.1:78472775-78495315 GCF_002837175.3 Physeter macrocephalus
TATATGTATATGTGTATGTATATATATATATATATATATATATATATATATATATAAATAGCTTAGGGAAAGTGTACTGATTTCTGCAACTTACTTTGAAATGCATCAGAAAATAAGATGGGTTACTGGATAACAGAGGGATGGACAGATTGATAATAGGCAGTAAAGCAAATAAAATAAAATGTTAATGGTAAAATCTAGGTTGTGGGTATACAGGTTTATAGTGTAAGATTCTTTCAACTTTTATGTGTATTTAAAACTTTACATAATTAAATGATAAAAAAATGAACTTCAAAGCTTTTCTTATACTTCTTGTAAGTTTAGAATTAATGCAGCACTATATTATTCACATCCATCTGGAACTGTCTATGTCTTCCAGATCTGGGCCATATTTGGCATTGCCAATCACGTTCTCACCCAGGCACCCCTCTATATATTTGCACAGTTCATCGTTTCCCCCCGCTTCCGAGCCCCCGTGCTCTACACTCTATTCAAATCTGTCAAGAGGCATCCTGATGATTATTGATCATGCCTCCATCTTTGTGGTCGTTTTGAAACCATATACCTGTCAATCCTCTACCCCCAAACCAGGGCTGTGGTTTTCCAGGGCTTTTTATTCCATCTGATCTCTGTGCAGAGGGTGGGAAAATAGCAGTCTCCTGGGCTGGTCACTAGGCAGCATGTTCGCCCAGGTGCCTAATTTCAAGAGTCGTCATATTGAGATTATTTTTAGCACATAAATTTTTCAGCCAGCAGGTACCTTACACACCAGATGGCTCCCTGCTCCTGCTTTTCTCAGTAGGACCTTCTAATGAGACTCCTATATGGTGTGCTTAGGGTACCACAATTAGAGGTAAAATGAAGAGAGAAATCCAGGCTTTCTGATTTCACAAAGGTCCTTCCAGTGAATCCCCACCGATCTCAGTTATGTTAATCTCATTTTAAAAAGAGAAAGAGTAGCGATAAGGGAAAAGTTCTCCTTAATGTGACTAATTCAGACAATAAAAATATTATTCCAATGGTTATTTGTGGAAATGTTTTATGGGAATACATTTACTCTTATAAAGCACAGTAGGATTTCTGTGCGCTTAGAAGACTGGGTGTCTGCTGGCCCACGAAAGCTATCATTAGAAGGAATTAAATGGTCTGAATGCCAACAGCGAGGTGCCATCACGATTCTCAGATAAATAGACATGGATGGGGGAGAAAGTCAGATAGGAGAGGAGGGAGAGCAGGGCAATGAAAATGGAGATTAAATCTTGACTGTAAGCTTTTCAATGCTGTAAGAGGCCATTTTCTAAAATTCTGTCATGTTGAAATGTTACCTCATTAATGACCACGAGCACGTCTCAAAAGATTCCAAACTTCTCTGTGCTCTGGTCTTTCAAAGATATTTTTTAATGCGAATTCAGACATTCTCTGCGATACTGGAGAGAGCGCTCTTGGGCAGCAGGGCCCACGACCATTACCAGTGCCCCAGGGAGCCTCCAGTTGGGCTGCAGCAACTGGAATAATAACACCGAGCATTCTGATCTAGCCTGCATCCTCCCTTTGGAGCCCATGGACCACCTGCCCAACTGTTCCCATGCTTTCTATCAAGGCTACTTTCTACAGTAAGTGCACTTACCTCCACCTTTGGTCTCTTTCCTCTTGACTCATCACCTTAGTGTAAACATGATGTTCAACAATTGGTTAATTCTTTGCATTATACCTGACTTGTCCATTTTTGACCTTAGACCATTGTTTCCCTGTGATATTCCCATGACTTTACCTCTTGGTATCCACACATCTACCAATGTAGATGTTCTTGTCTACGAGATTGGATCTCATAGACAAGAACACACCTTGATAGAGGGATTCAATATAGGGATTCAAGGTATAAGGGAAAGAACATAGAAACTGAAATCGGGAGACTAGTTCATCTCTCAACTCAGAATCTTACTAGATGGGTGGCTTTGAAAAGTGCACAACCTCTGTTTCCTTTTTAAAAGTGAAATAATATTATTCTGCCATCCTCTAAAAGTTAAGCTGATGGCCAAATGACAAAATGTTTGTAAATTAGTTTGGGTCCCCCTCCCCCGTCCCGTGCAGATGAGACAAGGATTTAAATGCAAGGAGTGTATTTGGAAGGTTCTGGAAACACTGGTAGAGAAGGGAAGAAGTGACACCGGGAGGAGAGAAGTGACACCAGGAGGAAAAGAAGTGACACCAGGCAAGAAAATTCTGGGGAAAAGTACAAAACGCAAGTCTCAGAGTCATCCAACCCAAGACGCAAGGAAGCTGAATTGTCGGGTATGGAATGTTTCCGAGGGACTTATCCCCCAGCAATATAAAAACAATTATTTCTATCCCACCTGAGAGTTCCTTTGTAGATGACCAATAAATGGAAATCAAAGCCACACTGAACAGCAGTGATTTTTAATCAACCGTAAGAACTGTTTACATTAAGCACTGCTTTAGAGGATTTACTCTGGGTCTTTCAGGGTAAACACTTTACAACATTCTTTCAGTACATGTGCCACTAACCATGTACTAAAAAAGTTCTGCCCTGGGATAAGTGAGGGTTAGACAGGTAGATGTGTAATTTATTGTAATTTTCTGTCTGAACTGGTACACTTTTGAGAGTGAGAGGGGGTGATATTAATAATCACGCCAGGATACATGGTCACCCTGAGTTTAGGTATAATGTGACTGATTAACTTCAAAACATTTATAAACTTAGTGCAAACAAACTTGGCCTCGAGATGATGTTAGTCAATTTAAAATGTCTCTCACAAAAGCATTCCATGGTCTCATAGCAGACACCCTCGAAATTTTTCAACTGTGAACTAATTCCTGTACCTTCTTCCCCTGTAGTTAGGGGGTTTCATACTTTTGTTTCAAAGACAGTTGTTATTGGTTTGACGTTCTTCAGAGATAAGCCTTTCTAAAATCAAACACACACAAGCACACACACAACTCTTCTTTCTTTATAATTTCTATTCTAAGTTTGACCTTTACTATAATATTTAGTTTCTTTTGCTTTTTGAACGGTAGCTTGGAAAACATTAAAGTTTCTGCAAATATGTCTTAATAATCTCTTCTTTTCCTATTGTATTATTCAAAAATACTAACTTTACAGGTCAAATTTATTTGTATTTTTTTGGCACTTTTTCCTTCTTTAACAATACGGCTAAATTCTCCCAAATTTTAAAATAAATAGAAATATTTTGGCATGTATATTAAACCGCTAAGGCCTATATAGTACGTCACACCTTTCCCAAATACATTCCTGTGGGATTGTAGTTTGTGGAGGTGACCGCATTACTACACAGCGAGGCCGATGCCATGGAAAGAAGAACTTATTACTTACATTTCCCAAGGGAAGGGGGCATGCACTCCACGCAGGGCACAGGGAAAATCCTACAAGATGAGACAGGACTATGTTGTGGTTCCCGAAAGTAAGAAAGTACACACACACACACAAACACACACACACACAGAGTGATGGGGTTGTGTCCAACCGACACAGAAGTCAACTGAAAGATCTCCAAATGCTCAAAGCTGGAACTAAAGAGCGTAGCATTGGATCATAACTGAAAATATAAAGTAAATATCCATGAGTCCATACTGATATAAATAAATGACTGAATTTGTAAATGGGGAAGAATACACAAATCTCTTGAGCAAAAGAACTCTGAATAATTTCAGTAGATACTCTTCCGTCCACGTGGTGAAGTGTAACCCCCGCTCGTCAAGTATGGACTGTGCACAAAGCCTTCCAGGGAATACCGCAGTGAAAAGGGGAAACGACAGTAACTTTACAGCGGAGGACCTGACCAATTCTATCTCAGCCAGTTGGTCAAGGTTAGCCCTGACCGCGGTGGGCCGTGTTGGTGGTGTGTATCCTGGATACAGATGATAAAAACGGACTGTACCCTGGCAGCGCCGCCCAAAACACAGAACTCCACTTGAATCAAGAGAAAAACATGGGGCATGTCTCAACTGAGGGGCATTCTACAAAATGCCTGACCACTACTCCTTAAAATTGTCAAGACCCCCCAAAACAAAGAAGACATGCGGGAAACACGAGGGAAACATGACAACCGAATGTATGGAGCTGTGAGCTCCTGGGTGGGACCCTGGAAGAGGGATAGGTCGTGAGGCAAAAACTAAGGAAATCTGAAAAACATCGGAACTTTAGTAAGATAAACGTCTCAATATAGGTTAGTTAATTGCAGCAAGTGCACCGTACTAGTGTAAGATGTTAATAGCAGGGGAGCTGGATGTGGGGTGTGTACTATCTTCACACTTTTTTCTGGAAGTTTTCTACAAATCTATTCTTATTAAAAAAAAAAAAAACAACTCAAATTTTGAGAGATTAAGCTTTCCAGTCAGCAAAAGTAACTTCAACAATTTGTTTTTTACATTTGTTAATAAAAATCATGTTTTAAAAACTGTTCACATATACAAAGGTTTATCTTCTGACTGGGTCCGTTCACTCATGACTGTGGCATAAATAAATGATGAACCAAGAGGTTCAGAGAGAGGAGAGCGGTTTCTCATTTGACAGATTATTTTCTGACGCCGGACACACTGTCGGGCTGTCGCCACACAGCCGAGGACGTGCAGGCTCTGCGTTCCACGTCCACTTGGGCTCAGCCAGGATGCCCAGGCAGACCGGAGACCACCAGAGCTATTCCCCACCCGCCAACAGCTGGCGACACACTGGTCCTTTGGAAGACAACGGTCCTTTGCCTCTGCAAACACACGAGAAAACGTTTGTAGAATGATTGTGTATATGCTGCAAACCACGTTAAAAGATAGGGAAAATGATTGTATCTCTCTGCAGGAGACTTTGCACTTATCTGCACCTTGGTTTCTGGGTCACCACTTAGCCTTGCCAGGTAGACCAGCGATATTATTAGTCATAATAATTTTGGTAGTTGTTCAGTTTAAGAGTACATAGTGAAAATAAAGCACTGATAGATCATGAGTCGTTCATGTTTCACCTTGTCCTCAACAGATTTGATGGAGCAGCCAGCTGCTCTGGGCCCTGAGCACACGCCTTATCTTGTGCCCCTTGTAGGTTCGAGCAACGCAGACCCATGACAAGTAGTCACGATGCAGCCAGCTAACTACTATAGCAGCGATTTGTCTTGGGGTTGCTGCTAAGATCCGCATGCTCAGTTCAGACATCACAGAGTCGGAAAGTGGCATCTATTCCCAAAACTGTTTCCAGATCACTAACTGCTCCCACATCCAAAAAACGCTCTCAAATCTCCAGCCACTCCACCACTCCTAGTTATTACTACTGTTAAAAATCAAAATTTCAAATGAACAAATTTTAAGACCCAGTTGGCTCTCCTAAATGACTCATGAATCAGGTGGCATCCCACCTAGCTACTAGAGCACTCTGAGGGGTTGTACAAAATGGAAGACTTTTAAGGACAGAAGGAGGGTGGGGCAAGAAGGTATTAGTAAAAGTGAAGAAAGGATCAGGGCGGGCCAGTTCACTTTGCGGGGAGGGAATAGCAGGGGCTTTGTAATGCAGATAACCTCACTTGTGAACCAGGAAATTTCAGATTGACTATTTATTTGTTTGTTTACTTATTTATTTTCTTATTAATTAATTTAATTGGATATAGTTGCTTTACAATGTTGTGTTAGCTTCTACTGCACAGCAAAAGGAATCAGCCATACATATACATATATCCCCTCCATTTAGGTCTCCACAGTGCATTAAGTAGAGTTCCCTGTGCTATACAGTATATTCCCATCAATTTTCTATTTTATACATAGTATCAATAGGGTATATGTGTCGGGCTTCCCTGGTGGTGCAGTGGTTAAGAATCCGCCTGCCAAGGCAGGAGACACGGGTTCGAGCCCTGGTCTGGGAAGATCCCACATGTCACAGAGCAGCTAAGCCCGTGCGCCACAGCTACTGAGCCTGCGCTCTAGAGCCTGCGAGCCATAGCTACTGAGCCCACGTGCCACAACTACTGAAGCCCACGTGCCTAGAGCCCGTGCTCCGCAACAAGAGAAGCCACCGCAATGAGAAACCCGTGCACCGCAAAGAAGAGTAGCCCCCCCTTGCCGCAACTAGAGAAAGCCCGCACGCAGCAACCAAGACCCAAAGCAGCCAAAAATAAATAAATAAGTAAATTTTTTAAAAAAATAGCGTATATGTGTCAACGCCAGTCTCCCTACCCCTCCCACCCCACCCCTTTCCCCCTTGGTAGCCATACGTTTGTTCTCTACGTCTGTGTCTCTGTTTCTGCTTTGCAAATAAGGTCATCAGATTGTTTTAAAGATCACACATCTGGGAGGGGTTGAAACTGAAATCAAGTCTCCGTTTGCTCTCCTGGGGCAGATGACTTTGGGGCTTGTTACCTCTTTTAAACACTGTCAAATGCAGACTCCCTGATCGCTGTCTGCCGTCCATGGAGGGGTCTGGGGATGAGGTAACGCAATCTTTATAAAGTTCTTAACACAGTGCCAAGCACATAGCAAAGGTTCAATTCCTATAAGCTGTTTTTGTTATGATTACTTTTCTACTTTGACTCACAATCTTCCTTGCCTTCCCAACTCCTGCCAGAATTCTGGCAGTTCTACTGTGAAACAGACCATTCATTTCCTCCCGCTTTAGCCTTTGAGAACCACCCCCCGCAAGAGTTGGACCATTCACGGCCTTTATCTCTCTCGTATCTGACGTACACTCCCATTACCAGGAAGGGGTCAGGGCACGCCTTTAAAAGAGTGACACAGCCACTGAGAACGCGACGCAGCCACTGAGAACGCGACACAAACTGGTTAGAGTCAACTAGTTCCAACATGGCGGACTTCCTCTAGGCCCTGAGCCTCATCATACGCTCACTGTAACATAGCGGCTGAATGACACACCCACAGGTGCCACGACTGTTCCGAGGCTGACCATAAAAGGCCACAAAGCGGGCAGCGGCCGAATTCCAGGAAATCTCTGCTCCTTCCCCCAAATAGTTGGAATCCTCCTCCCACCCATTGGCCTATGAAATTACCCAGCCCATAAAAACTAGCCACCCCATATTCCGGGGCCTCTCGCACTTTCTGAGACAACCGCAGGCTGTCTGAGGCAGGAGGTTGATGGCCCCAGGCTGAACAGTTTCTCCCTTGTGGACAGAAACTCCATAATAGCAGAAGCACCATAAAAGCAGGATGATGGAGGAGGCTGGGCCCTGCCCAGATAGAAGATAAGCGACCACATATTTCTCATTCTCGAAGTCAGGAGACCTCCCCGACTACCCATGCCCAGAAAGGCTCCTTGGAGGTCAAAAGGGGAAGGGGTTCCACCTCATAGTAAGTGATGCCAGCTACCCATAGGCCTCTTCGCTGGAATCCATCTTGGCTAAGAGGTGCTCGCGCCCAGGGGAGGACCCTGAGGTAAACCAAATAGGAACTCCGAACCAGGCAAAGCAAGTCGATTGATCGAAGGCAACCCAGAAGAAATGCCCCATACAAGTGATTCAAATGGCCACACGCGCTCGACTTCCTCTCTCTGAGCCCGCCCGTGTGTCTATCCACAAGTTCTGTACTCTTTTTCCTCCTGATAAACACTTTACTTGCTTCACTACTTTCCATCTCTATGTGGAAATTCATTTCTTCATAGCTGATGGGCCAGGACCTTGCCACCGGCTACTTGTCCCTGGTGGTCTGGAGGCCACGGTTCAGCTCTCTCACTGCCACTCCCGCCGTCAGTCTGTGGCCGGGCACCGAAATCCTGCTTCAAGCCGCTGCGGGCCCAGGCAACCGAGATCACGTCTGTGGAATGTGTATCTCTCTGAATAAACCTGCTTTCCCTTTACTATGGCTCGCTCTTGAATTCCTTCCTGCACGAAGCCAAGGACCCACACTTCGTGGCCCGTCCCGTCCCAGGGACTCGCCTGAGACCTGGGACGGGACCCTCCTCTCACGCCCCACTCTTTCCTGCAACGACATGGAATTCTTCCACATTGTAAGTTCTCAGTGTTCTCCGCTCTAATCCAAGCTCTCTCTGAGAATCAGGGCTGGGGTGTGATCTTCCTGAAGTGCTAGTCTGATTATGACCTCAGCCAGTTAAAAAACCTTCAAGGGCTCCCCCTGGTAAAATTCAGTGCCTAGGGCTTCCCTGGTGGCGCAGTGGTTGCGAGTCCGCCTGCCGATGCGGGGGACGCGGGTTCGCGCCCCGGTCCGGGAGGATCCCACGTGCCGCGGAGCGGCTGGGCCCGTGAGCCACGACCGCTGCGCCTGCGCATCCAGAGCCTGTGCTCCGCAACGGGAGAGGCGGCAACAGTGAGAGGCCCGCGTACCAAAAAAAAAAATTCAGTGCCTTTAGCTTGTCATGAGTAAATTCACAGTCCTGATTCAATGTAATTCTTCTCCGTTAATCTCAAGCCACAGATACTACACCCTCTAAACTTAAAACTCTCAACTCCAAGGATACCTTATCCTTTTTCCCTTTCTAGCCTGGGTGGTTGCAGAAGCTGCTCCTTAGCCCGGGGCAACGGAAGGGGCGAGGGCCTTTCTCCCTGCTAGGCCAGGTGCTCTGGTTTACCTTTCATTTGCGTAGAGAATACTCCTGCGGCGGGACCTTTCCAAACCCCTTCTCTGACTCTCATCTCCCTTCCCTTTGTGTCACCTCAGGGTCAGTGTCCCTCTGTAATGGCCCAGCTGTCCAGCACTGCTTGCGCATTGGGGCACCGACCGCAGAACTGAAGCGTCATGGCACCCGAGGGCTTTCTTCTCCCTCCTTTCCAGGGACTGTAAGTCCTCTGAGGACAAGACCTGGTCTGGTTGGATTTTTTTTTTTTTTTTTTTTTTACTTTCTAGGGCTTAGTGCTGCCTGGAACACAGGAGGCGACCAACAACTGCTAACTGAGCCGGATGAATCGATCTCATCTATTCCAACCTGGAACTTGAAACTCTTCCACTAAGATTCACAATGTCCCCGCCTCCTGAGATAAATCTCCTCAAGGACGGACAGACATAACTCCTACCTGAAGACCAAAAGGCCCTTTCGTCTTTTAAATTTAAAAGAAGATGGTTAGGAGAGGGGTATAAGCATAAATACCCCAAAGAGAATTTAAAGATCTGTGAATTTACACTAACCTTTTCTGCAATATCCACTTTCTTTTGCCTCTACTGGGTCTTCCAGGAAAAGGCGAGTGAGACTAAATTTTTTAAATGTAAATGAGATGGTTTTTTCCAATTGCTTTGTATTTCAAGTACAGAAAAAAAAGTGCTGAATTTATTTTTTGCCAAGCTTAAAGAGTGAAAATAGTTGTCTTTTGAACATTTAGTTTGCCATTAAATCAAATGAATTTGAAAAAAATATGTTTTAAAAACATTCTTCCTTGTAGATTATTCTATTTAACTGTGAATTAGATAATTTTCAAGAAATGAGATGCTAAATTAATCCTAAAATCATCGACTCACCAGAGTGTCTTCAGAAAGGCAGCATGTTTACTTTGAAGATTATTATTATTATTATTTATTTATTTTTTTTTTTTTTTGCTGTAGGCGGGCCTCTCACTGTTGTGGCCTCTCCCGCTGCAGAGCACAGGCTCCGGACGCGCAGGCTCAGCGGCCATGGCTCACGGGCCCAGCCGCTCCGCGGCATGTGGGATCCTCCCGGACCGGGGCACGAACCCGTGTCCCCTGCATCGGCAGGCGGACTCCCAACCACTGCGCCACCAGGGAAGCCCTGAAGTTTATTATTTTTAAGGTTGAATGTTTTAGAGTAAATGTTTTAGTTCAAATGATTGTGAACTAAAGTCCATTTGAAAGGGATGAATACTTGGAACTAGCAGTCCCAGTATTTACTGCTTTCTGTTGTAGTGTTTCAACTCTTTGTATTTTCATTGACTTCTTTCTAAAGATGTGCTTAATTGTCATGATCTACTTGAGGGTCTCACCCATTTTAAGTACATAATTTGATGTTGATTAATGTATACAGTTGTGTCATTACCACCCAAATTATGATATAAAATATTTCCATCACTCCAAAAAGTTCCACTGTGCTCCATTAGAGTCTGTTCCCTCCCCCATCCCTGCAACCCGTTAATCTGCTTTCTGTCACTATGGTTTATCATTTCTAGAATTTCATGAGTGGAATCATACAGTATGCAGTCGTTTGTTCAGGACAGGAGTAGTGTGAGGGGAGTGCTTTTCTGCCTGATTTCTTTCGATTACCATAATGCCTTTGAGATTCTTCTACTTTGTTGCCTGATTCTGTAGTTTGGTCCTTTGATGTTACCAAATCCAATGAACCAGTATACGGCAGTTTATTTATCTACTCATCTGTTGATGGACACTGGGTTGTTTCTAGTTTTTGGTTGTTGTGAGTAAAGCTTCTTTAAAGATCTGCTATACTAGTATTTGTGTGGACATAGGGATTTATTTCTCTTGGCTAAATACAAGAGTGGGACTACTGAGTTGTACGGTAAGCATTTAATATATTTTTTAAATTTATTTATGGCTGTGTTGGGTCTTCGTTGTTGAGCGTGGGCTTTGTCTAGTCGTGGCAAGCAGGGGTTACTCTTCCTTGCGGTGTGTGGGCTTCTCATTGCGGTGGCTTCTCTTGTTGCAGAGCACGGGCTCTAGGCACGCGGGCTTCAGTAGTTGTGGTGCACGGGCTTAGTTGCTCCTTAGCATGTGGGATCTTCCCGGAACAGGGCTCGAACCCGTGTCCCCTGCAGTGGCAGGTGGATTCTTAATCACTGCACCACCAGGGAGGTCCTAAGCATTTAATTTTTAAAGACTTAAACTTTTCCCAAAGTTGCTCTACCAATTTACATTCCCACCAGAAATGTATGAGAGTTACAGTTGCTTTGTGTCTTTGCCAACTTTTGGTATTGGAAGCCTTTTTAAATTTTGCATTTGGTAGGTATGGAGTGGCTTCTCATTTTGGTTTTATTTCCCTAATGACTGATAATCATGAGCAGATTTTCATGTGCTAATTTGCCATTTACTTCTCAGTGAGATGTACTTTGTTATGTTTAATCTTTCTGTTTCTTTTACTTGGGGTATGTTGGGCTTTGACCTGTTCGTTTTATAGTTTTCATCATATGACAAATATTCAGCCATTATTTCTTCAAACATTTTTTGTCTGAACCCCTTGTCCCTCCTTTCTAAGACTAATTATATGTATGATGTATATTAAGCTGTATTATGTTGCTCTATTCATTTTTGTAAAATCTTTTCCCTCTGAGTTTCATTTTGGTTATTTTCAATTGCTTTGTCTTCAATTTCACAAGCCTTTTCTGCAGTGTCTTATGGTGTCTTACATGCTGTTAATCTCATCCATTGTTTTTTTTCATCTCAAATGTGATATTTTTCACATCTAGAAATGTAACTTGGATCTTTTTACAATATATGTTTCTTTTCTCTAATCCCCTTGAGCATAAGAAGTATATTTTTAATAGCTGTTTTAATGTCTTGTCTGCTGACTATGTTAGTTGTGTCATTTCTGTATCTGCATCCTGGTTTTTTCCTCTTGATGTTGGGACATGTTTTACTGCTTAATTGTATGTCTCACAATATATGATTAGATGCCAATGCTGTCAATTATATGCTATTGGATGTTGGGTTTTTTAAAAATTCCTTTAAATATGTTAGGGTTTCAGTTCTAAAATGCAGTTAAATTACTTGAAATCCATTTGATCCTTTTGAGGCTCATTTGTCTAGCTCTATTAATGCAAACTATGAATGTATGATACAGTAGCTAAATAGTCTGTTTAATCTGATTTCAATTATAACCAAATAGCTAGGGGGAAAAACAAAAGGTGGTCCTGAGAGCTAATCCAGTTCCCTTTATTCCATCATGGCCAGAAGTAGAAATCTATCCAGAATCATTTTTGATAGCAGTTCCATGAGAATGTTTAAGTTCTCTCATCAACCTTCAAGTACATAATACAGTACTGTTAACTGTAGTCACCATGCTATGTATTAGGCTCCCAGAAATTATTCATCTTATAACTAGGAGTTTGTACCCCCTGAACAACCTCTCCCCATTTCCCCCACCTACTGCTACTGCTACCACCACTGTTTCTGTGAGTCCAGCTTTTTTAGATCCCACATATAGGTGAGATCATCCAGTATTTGTCTTTCTCTGATTTACTTTGCTTAGCGTAATGTCCTCAGGGTTCATCCATGTGACCGTAAATGTCAGGATTTCCTTTTTTATGGCTGGGCTATATTTCACTGTGTATTATTACCACATCATCTTTATCCATTCGTCCATCGGTGGACACTGAGGTTGTTTCCATATATTGCCCATTATGAATAATGCTGCTGTGAACATGGGAGTGCTGATATTTCTCAGAGATTCCGTTTTCATTTCCTTCGGATATATAGCCAGAGGTTGAATTGCTGAATTATGTGATGGCTTTTAGTCACTTGTATTTCTTTAGTTACCTGTAAGTGTCATTTTGTCTTACTTCCTCCTTTTGAGTTCTTCATGTTTTTCTTAGAGATGTGTATGAGCTATTTAGCTAATAAGCATACAATCATTTTTTATGAATATTATTTCCTACTTTATTCTCTCATTTTATTCACAATCAATTCACAACCATTGTGATGTATAGACATTTAGATCTTTTATAGTCAGATCTCCCTACCCTTTCCTTTCAGAAGCCTGCCATCCCTTTGATGCTTAGAAAGACTTAGTTAACCTAACTCAATGAATGGCTCAACAGGCAAACCAGAAACCTGAAAGATACATTATTATGTAAAGGCCCCTCGTTTGTTAAAAATTATTATAAATATAAGTTTATTATTAGTGCCTAAACTAGTAGGCACGGTTGGCACCAGGACACCCCAGAGACAAAGATAAACAACACCCAGCCAGCCATCCTGCCTCTCCCAGTACTTCCCTCTGCACCTCCCGCCTCTGTCAATCTACGCATTGCTCCCTGGTTGCCCAAGTGATTTTCCAGAAAGCCAAAACCGTTTCTGCCATCCTGTGTATGAACACCTTCAATACCTCCTTGAAGATTAAGTCTCAGCAGGGTAGCTTGACTTTATTCATAGTTCATCTCTCCCCTCTTATTTAGTCACGCCCTAAATCCCACCGATTTTGCACACAAATTATTCCCTGTGGTGTTGGGAAAGTTTTAAATATCTTTTCTGTTTAAACAATTTTTCTTCATTTAATACCACTGTCCTCTCTAATACACTCTACACTTTAATTGTCATAGCTGCAAACCTCCTTGGTTCCCCAAACAAGTGGAAATCTAACAAGTCCTTTCCACATTCTGATTTGCTTTCCCTTGAAGGAAGGATGGACATGCAAAGGCAGTAATAAATGTATTCCCTGTCTACATTATAATGAAATACACAAGAGTCTACAGTGCCTTTTTTTTTTGCCGCATGACTTGAGGGATCTTAGTCCCCCCACCAGGGGTCGAACCCATGCCCCCTGCCGTGGAAGCACCGAGTCCTAACCCCTGGACTGCCAGGGGATTCCCCACAGTGTCTTTTAGAATTTGCCTTCTCAGGGGTGAGGAAGTATGCATGACGTCAACCACATAGCAAGTCAAATGAAGTAGTCACGTTCTTAAGATGAGCTTCACGGTAATGATTATTTGTGACTGAAAATTGCACGCATTTTCGTTCATAATTTTGTTGCCCCCTAACTAATAGCCTCCGGAGGGGCAATTCATAAATAATCCAAAGGATGAGGGCAAGCATTCAGCCTCAGTGTGACTGGCTCTTTTGGGTGAAGGTACTGATTCATGTATAGGTTAGGCTGCTAATAAGCAGAATTGCACTTATCATGACTGGCCAGTGGCTTCTGTGGGGCAAGTTTGCTGGGTGCTGAATTACCCCAGCACAGATCTAACTGTAGCTAAAAGCAAACCTACAACACAACCCATCCTTGCTTAGCCTTTACACATAAGAGAAATCAGACTGAAATTCCTATGGTAGAGTTTCTCAACCTAAGATCCTTGGTTCTTTATTGGTAAACACTGAATTTTGTGCATCTTTCTGGGTCAGAATGTCTGTAGCTATACGCAGATTCCAGAAGGGGTTAATGATCCCCTAAAATGCTAAAATCTATAGTTTGGTAACCGGAACTCTGTTTCCTGTATATACCCTATCCCACCTGACCCCCAAACTGAAAAGTATTCTATCTAATCTTCAACCTGAATTTACTCTTCCTCTTGTCCTTATCCCTCATTTGCCTGTTTATTTTGCATAATAAATACTGAATTTATTTTGTTGTGGCTTAATATTCAAATAAAAATCATGTGATTGACATGAACTCAACATTTAAAAACATTTGAAGGTTTCTAGCTTATAGTGACCCCTGGTGTTATTTTGAAAAATATGCAGTATGCTATTCATATCTTTAAGATCATCTTTAAGATCTTTAAGATCATCTACTGATGGTCTACTGGCCGGAGTGGGCAAACTGTATAGAAAGCTGCTCCGTCCTGGTGACCCATGGAGTAAATAGCAAATTTATCCACGTGAAATTAGATTCTGTGCACCAAACATACAAAAGAGCAACATTGTATTAGGTAATACCTGCACATGCTATTTTAAAATTTTACAATAAAACCATTTGGGAAATACATTCATTTTATCAACTCAAAACTATTAAAGCAATGGGAAAAATAAAATTGATTATAGGAATTCAGACTTATCTAATCTAGTGGAAGGCAATATCTAAAAGGAGAAACAGATATTTTTCAAGTGCCTTAATATCCACAATTATGCAGAATTAGGTGTTCCCCCAAGAAGAGCAAATTTAAGAAATCAGTTGTCTATGTAATAATATGAGATAAATCTAAGTAACTTATACTGAACACTAGAACATTTATCTCTGGATATGCTATTGTAATGAAAACAAAATGTTCACCTCAAATCCTTCATGGATGTATAATTATAATTTGTTTAACTTGTCTTCTATTAATGAACAATCCATATTTTACTACTACAAATAATATTTCAATAATTATTCTTGTTCATGTGTTCTTGTTCAGTTCCCATACGTGCAGTTATGTCTATAGAATAAATTAGAATTGACACTTTTATGGTAACATTAATCACAATGGATTGTCAAATTGGCCTCCTTTGAGGTTGTAATACTTTTACACTCCCTGAAATAAATATGTGCCCACTTTCTCACCTCCTTTCCAACACTATTTTTTACTTAAGTACTACATTTTGGAGATATATATAGCTCTAGTTCATGCATTGACTAGTATTCAATCGTATAACTTGAATATACTTCTATTTATCTATCCACATCCCCACTTAGTGGACAATTATGTTTTTCCCATGTCACTTTATCCTTGTCAGAGTGCCTCGTCCATGATAAATGTTTGTTGAGTGAATGAATAAACTAATGAATCAATGAGTAACAAAGAAACTGATTGCAAAGTATGCTAGACATCTGGTATGGACTGTAGTTGAGAATCCCTACTACAAATTGCAGTGTCAAAGGGATGCCCAAGAAACTCCAAGCCCAGCTACCTGCTGTCTTTTCAAGACCTTAGAGGTGGATGGGAAGGGTTGGGGAAGAATAGCCTTTTACTGCTTTTAAGCTCTGTATAATTTTTCAGTTTTCATAATTGGCATTAATATCCTCAATTATCACTTAATCGAAGTGTATATTAAGGATAATTTTTCTACTTTTAAAGGTAAACAGTACATTATTAGTGATCTTTTGAATTGTAGGACACACCCAGCTAGCTACAGGCCACCACAACCTGAGTGTGGCTTATATTTACTGAATCAAGAATAAATCCGGCTAGGTTGCTTTGTTGTTAAAACGAGACCAGTTATTTGAAGCTCAAGTTCGAGTTCATATATTCTGATTCACCAGCTGGTTTTTATATCATGACAAAGGGGCAGCTTCCACATGAGAACTTTACAACACTGACCATCCAGTGATGGCAAGTTTTGATGTAGGACATTATTTAATATTTGGGAACGATGCATTTTGTGCTGGGGCAAATGAACACTGAAATGTGGTCGACTGAGGCCAAGCTTAGAAATTTCTGATTCCATGGCAAAATGCCACACATCCTTCTTGCTGCTGTCTAGCTTTCTACTGTGGGAATAGAATTCACTCCAAAAGTTTTACAATTGTAGGTTAGAGAGAACATTTTAGGAGTATGTTAAAGGACACTAGTTTTGTTTCTCTCCTGTCCTATATTTTAGAATTGTACTTTATCTTAATGATTCTACCTCCTCTTATTATTTACCTGTCTTTCAAAATAAAATTGTGCACCAAGACTTTCCTGAAAGAGCCATTTCCGGACAATTTTTCTTTGAGCTGAGTTCATGTTGACTAGGCAAGCTACAAACTTAATACATTATTCATTTGGCAAGGGTTAATTAAAGGCAAGACTAAGCATCTAGGACTTCCCTTGTGGCGCAGTGGTTCAGAATGCGCCTGCCAGTGCAGGGGACACAGGTTCGAGCCCTGGTCCGGGAAGATCCCACATGCCAAGGAGCAACTAAGCCCATGAGCCACAATTACTGAGCCTGCGCTCTAGAGCCTGCGAGCCACAACTACTGAGCCCGCGTGCTGCAACTACTGAAGCCCACGCGCCTAGAGCCCGCGCTCCGCAACAAGAGAAGTCACCGCAGTGAGAAGCCCGCGCACAGCAACAAAGACCCAACGCAGACAAAAATAAATAAATAAATTTAAAAATAAAGTATGTTCTATTATTAAAAATAAATAAATAAAATACGTGTATGTACTAATATTTCCATAATCTTGAGACAATTGTCTTGCCATGAAGTATACTAATGTCCTGGAAAGGTATTCTTATTAAGAACTAAGAAAGTGCAGAAGTTTAAAAGTTACTAATTATATAAATAGTGTGCTACTATATTGTTTGGTTTTGAGAGAGCAATAATCAGCCCAAGACTGAGATAGCAACAAATCTGCCAGTACAAATTATTCATGCTATTTAGAATTTTAAATAGAATTTGAGGAAAAACAGCCACTTAAGTAAGCCTGAGCTTGTGTATAAAGCACCTACCATGATACCTCACACACGCTAATTCCATTTTATTAGTTCCCTCTCCTTCTCTGAAATCAGTGGTGTACCCATTTAAAAAAATTTTTTTATTGAAGTATAATGGGTGTACAATATTATATAAGTTACAGGTGTACAATATTGTAATTCACAATATACTTCATTCATAGTTATTATAAAATATATGCTATATTCCTTGTGTTGTACAATATACCCTTGTAGCTTATTTTATACATAATAGTTTGTACATCTTAATCCCCTACCCCTGTATGACCCCTCCCTCTTTCCTCTTCCCAGTGGTGGCCACTAGTTTGTTCTCTATATCTGTGAGTCTGCTTCTGTTTTGTTATATTCACTAGTTTGTTGTGTTTTAGATTCCACATGTAAGTGAGATCATACAGTATTTGTCTTTCTTTGTCTGACTTATTTCACTTAGCATAATACCCTCCAAGTCCATCCATGTTGCTGCAAATGGCAAAATTTCATTCTTCTTAATGGCTCGGTAGTATTCCACTGTACATGTACCACATCTTCTTTATCCATTCATCTGTTGATGGACATTTAGGTTGTTTCCATAACTTGACAATTGTACATGGGGGTGCATGTATCTTTTCGAATTAGTGTTTTGTTTTTTGGGAGTATATACTCAGGAGTGGAATTGCTGGGTCATATAATGATTCTACTTTTAGTTCCTCCATACTGTTTTCCATAGTGGCTGCACCAATTTACATTCCTACCAACAGGGTGCAAGTGTTCTCTTTTCTCTACATCCTCACCAGCATTTGTTATTTGTAGACTTTTTGATGGTAGCCATTCTGACAGGTGTGAAGTGATATCTCATTGTGGTTTTGATTTGCATTTCCTTGATGATGAATGATGTTGAACATCTTTTCATGTGCCTGTTGGTCATCTGCATTTCCTCTTTGGAAAAATGTTTATTCAGGTCTTCTGCCCATTTTTTAAAAGTGGGTTGTTTTTTTTGATGTTGAGTTGTATGAGCTGTTTATATATTTTGTATATTAACCCCTTATTGGTCATATCATTTGCAAATAATTCCCTTATTCAGTAGGTTGTCTTTTTATTTTATGGTTTCCTTCGCAGTGCAAAAGCTTTTATGACTAATTAGGTCCCATTTATTTATTTTTGCTTTTATTTCCTTTGCTTTAGGAGACAGGTTAAAAAAAATATTGCTATGATTTATGTCAAAGAGTATTCTGCCTATGTTTTCCTCTAGTAGTTTTATGGTTTCCACTCTTACATTTAGGTTTTTTAGCCTCCTACACTAAAGAATTATCTGGCCAAAAATAACAGATTGAGAAAACCTGACTTGGATTAACAAAAGATTTTTTGGGGGAGAAGTATTTTTTTGGAGCATTGTTTAAGATTGATAGCACATAGTGATAATAAAAGCAGACTGATTAAAGTTATATTTATTATTGTTAAATAATTAACATCGACAGTGCACTACCTTATTGCCTGCACCCAGGGCCAGTCGTTAGATTTCCATTAGATTTCTCCTTCTAAAGGACTGCCACTTCAAGTGAGGGCTAAATCAGATTTCTGCTTTCAAAGTACTTTTAAAGCACTTCAGTGATAGTTAAGTGAGCTAGAGCTTAGCAACAGGTGATTCATGTGGCTATTTTTTTCTCTTTACTACTTATCTCATTTGACTTTTAAAAATATAATTTTAAAATGTTGTAGACTTTTTATTGAAATATAATTCACATACCAAAAATTCACCATTTTGGAACTTCCCTGGTGGCCCAGTGGGTAAGATTCCACACTCCCAATGTAGGGGGCCCGGGTTCGATCCCTGGTCAGGGAACTAGATCCTGCATGCTGCAACTAAGGCCTGGCGCAGCCAAAGTAAATAAATAAAAATTTTAAAAAATAAATAAATAGTTTTAAAAAACAGAGCAAAAATTCACCATTTTGAAGTGTAATTCAGTGGTTTTTAGTATAGTCAAAGTTTTGTAACAATCACCACTATTTAGTTTCAGAATATTTTCATCATTCCTATTTTCATCATTCCCCAAGGAAACATGCACATAATCTTTTTAAAAAAATATTTATATATTTATTTGGCTGCATCGGGTCTTAGTTGTGGCACACGGGATCATTTTTGATTGTGGCAAGCAGGATCTTTAGTTGTGCCACGTGGGATCTAGGGATTGAACCCAGGCCCCCTGCATCTGGATCGTGGAGTCTTAGCCACTGGACCACCAGGAAAGTCCCAAAACATGCACATAAGTATTCATATCTCATTCTTCGCTTTCCCTAGTCCCTAACAACCACTAATCTACTCTCTGTCTAGGAATGTGCCTATCCGGCACATTTTATGTAAGTGGAATTATAGAGTATGTGACTTTTTCTGAGTAGCTTCTTTCACTTAGTATGTTTCCATGGTTCATCCATGTTGTAGCAAGTATCAGAACATTCCTTTTTATTGCCAGATAATATTCCATTGTATGAATAAGCCAAATTTGGTATATCCATTCATCAGTTGATATTTGGGTTGCTTCCACTTTTTGGCTACTAAGGATCCTATGAACATTTGTGTCCACATCTTTGTGCGGACATAGGTTTTTAATTACCTTGGGTATATACCTAGGAGTGGAATTTCTGGGTCATATAGTAATCCTGATTGTCATGTGAGGAACTGAAATTCTTGCATCACATATATTCTACTGTGTGGATATGCCACATTTTGTTTATCCATTGATCAGCTGGTGGACGTTAGGATTGTTTCCACTTTTTAACTGTTACGAATAATGTGGTATGAACATTTGTGTACAAGTTTTTGGTGGAGACGTGCTTTTGTTTCTCTAAGAATGGAATTGTGGGGCTATGTGATAACTCTATGTTTAACCTTTTGAGGAACTGCCGATCTGTTTTCCAAAGTGGCTGCACCATTTTACAGTCCCACCAGCAACATATAGAGTTCCAATTTCTCCACATCCTTGTTATCGCCTGTCTTTGATTTGAGGCATCCTAGCTGATATGAAGTGGTATCTTGTTGTAATTTTGATTTGCATTTCCCTAATAACTAACAAAATTGAGCATGTCTTCATGTGCTTATTGGCTATCTGTATACCTTTGTTGAAATGTACTTTCAAATCTTCAGCCCATTTAAAAAACTGGGTTGTCTTTTTATTATTGAGTTGTAAGAGTTCATTAGAGAGTCTGGGTACTTGTTCTTTATATGATATGTAATTTGAAAATATGTTCTCACCTTCTGTGTAGTCTTTTCACTTTTTGATGGTGTCCTTTGAAGTACAAGTTTTTAATTTTGATGAGGTCCAATTTATCTAATTTGTGTGTGTATGTGTATTGCCTGCATTTTTGGTGTTATATCTAAGAAACCATTGCCTAATGCAAGGTCATAAAGATTTACTCCTATGCTTTCTTGTAAGAGTTTTATAGTTCTAGCTATTACATTTAAGTCTTTGATCCAGTTTGAGTTAATTTTTGTAAGTGGTACGAGGTAGGAGCCCCACTTCATCTTTTGCATATAGATATCCAGTTGTTCCAACACCGTTTGTTAAGAAGCCTATTCTTCCTCCATTGAAACATCCTGGTACTCTTTTTGAAAATCAATTAACTTTAACAGTTCATTTCTGGACTCTCAATTCTTTTCCTTTAATCTGTCTAACCTTATGTCAGTACCACACTGTCTTGATTATCGTAGCCTTGTAGTAAGTTTTCAAACTGGGAAGTGTGAATGTTCCATATTTGTTCTTTTTCAAGATTGTTTTGGCTATACTGGTCCCTTTCATTTCCATCTGAATTTTATGGTGAGCTTGCCAGTTTCTGCAAAAAAACCTACCTGGGATCTTGGTAGGGCCTATGTTGAATTTGTAGATCAATGTGGAAAGCATTGCCATCTTAGTAAGTCTTCTAATTCATGCACAGGGGATGTCTTTAATTTCTTTCAACATTTTGTAATTTTCAGTATACAAGTCCTACATTTCTTTGGTTAAACTTATTCCTATTATATGCTTTTAAAATAGATGCTATTAAAATGGAATTGATTTCTCAATTTCCTTTTTAAAATTTATTGCTACATTACAGAAATCTAATAAAAATGTTTTTAAGTAAACAATACCACTGAGGCAGATGCATGAAACAGGAAAAGGATGTTTCTTTAATCACTTAGTGTAGACTTTTGCTTTTTTTGAATGTGTACTATCTGCTCTGTTGAAGACCTCCATTCCATAACTTCTTTAAAAAGGCTGGATGAACTTTCAGGAAACCTGTGATTCTCAGCTTATTTCTTGGTGATGCTGGACATTTTTCAAAATGATAATTTTTTTTTTTGATAGGTAAGAAGTGATTTAGAGAGAAACACACTCCACAGACAGAGTGTGGGCCACCTCAGAAGGTGACAGAGGCAACAAAACAATAATCTTCTTGAAACAGGAGTAAAAAGTGTTCTCGGGAACCTTGTATAGAAAGGAAAAGACAAGCATTTCACACAAAGATCTCTCTTGGGTCAGCTTCTAGGAATTTAGGGGTATAAAGGAAGGAAGGGAAAAAGGGGAAGAGGTAAAAAGCCTATAATATGAATGTGACAAGAAAGATATAAAATAAAGAAATTTGGGAAATTCTTTTATGTTTTAAATATACCTAGATGTGTGTACTGACAAACACTTTATTAATTTCAAGAACTGATGGAGTTGCATTTTTCAAAATGTATCGAGTGGCCATTGTATAATTATCATTCTGGGCCAACACAAAATGTCTTGAGTTGCAGTATATTTTACATGCCTTTTTTTGGTGGGGGGGGCTCGCTGCACGGCTTGCGGGATCTTAGTTGCTCTGACCAGGGATTGAACTGGGGCTCTCAGCAGTGAAAATGTGGAGTCCTAACCACAGGACTGCTAGGGAATTCTCTACATGATATAAATTTTTTATTTTAACCTAGAGAGTTAATGTGGAGTAGCTACAATAGGTATTGCCAACACCATTTTAACAGGAGGAACTTCAGATCATAGATTTTCCAAATCCAAATGAGATCTCAGGTTTTCCACCTCCTAAATGCCAACAACCTTATGAACTAGTTACGTAGAAATATACACATATTTTAAAAAATTAGGGCAGGGACACATGGTGTTAGAGGGCAGGAGCTCTCTGTGTTCCCCTTTGCCTGGCAAAACAATAAAGCTATTCTTGACCAGAAGGCAGACAGCAGAAGCTAGAAGAACTACAATTCTGTAGCCTGTGGAAGGAAAACCACATTCACAGAAAGATAGACAAAACAAAAAGGCAGAGGACTTTGTACTAGATGAAGGAACAAGATAAAACCTCAGAAAAACAACTAAATGAAGCGGAGATAGACAATCTCCCAGAAAAAGAATTCAGAACAATGATAGCGAAGATGATCCAGGACCTTGAGGAACAAGAGAAAGAAGAACAAACAAAACCCAAAGTTAGTAGAAGGAAAGAACTCATAAAGATCGGAGCAGAAATAAATGAAATAGAAACAAAGGAACCAATAGCAAAGATTAATAAAACTAAAAGCTGGTTCTTTGAGAAGATAAACAAAATTG
>NC_041228.1:78495796-78518327 GCF_002837175.3 Physeter macrocephalus
CAATAGCAAAGATTAATAAAACTAAAAGCTGGTTCTTTGAGAAGATAAACAAAATTGATAAACCTTTAGCCAGAATCATCAAGAAAAAGAGGGAGAGGACTCAAATCAATGAAATTAGAAAATGAAAAAGGAGAAGTTACAATGGACACTGCAGAAATACAAAGCATCGTAAGAGACTACGACAAGCAACTCTATGCCAAGAAAATGGACAACCTGGAAGAAATGGACAAATTCTTAGAAAGCTATAAACTTCCAGGACTGAACCAGGAAGAAATAGAAACTATGAATAGATCAATCACAAGTAATGAAATTGAAACTGTGATTAAAAATCTTTCAACAAACAAAAGTCCAGGACCAGATGGCTTCACAGGTGAATTCTACCGAACATTTAGAGAATAGCTAACACCCATCCTTCTCAAACTCTTCCAAAAAATTGCAGAGGAAGGATCACTCCCAAACTCATTCTATGAAGCCATCATCACCCTGATACCAAAACCAGACAAAGATACTACAAAAAAAGAAAATTTCAGACCAATGTCACTGATGAATATAGATGCAAAAATCCTCAACAAACTCCCAGCAAACAGAAGCCAACAGCACATTAAAAGGCTCATACACCATGATCAAGTGGGATTTATCCCAGGGATGCAAGGATTCTTCAATATATGCAAATCAATCAATGTGATACACCATGTTAATAAACTGAAGAATAAACACCATATTGATCATCTCAGGAGATGCAGAAAAAGCTTTTGACAAAATTCAACACCATTTTTTGATAAAAACTCTCCAGAAAGTGTGCATAGAGGGAACCCACCTCAACATAATAAAGGCCATAGATAACAAATCCACAGCAAATATCATTCTCAATGGTGAAAAACTGAAAGCAACAATCCCATTCACCATTGCAATGAAAAGAATAAAATACCTAGGAATAAACCTACCTAAGGAGACAAAAGACCTGTATGCAGAAAACTATAAGACACTGATTTAAGAAATCAAAGATGACACAAACATATGGAGAGATATACCATGTTCTTGGATTGGAAGAATCAATATTGTGAAAATGACTATGCTACCCAAAACAGTCTACAGATTAAATGCAGTCCCTCTCAAATTACCAGTGGCATTTTTTACAGAACTAGAACAAAAAATCTTAAAATTTGTATGGAGACACAAAAGACCCCGAATAGCCAAAGCAGTCTTGAGGGAAAAAAACGGAGCTGGAGGAATCAGACTCCTCGACTTCAGACTATACTACAAAGCTACAGTAATCAAGACAATATGGTACTGGCACAAAAAGAGAAATATAGATCAATGGAACAGGATAGAAAGCCCAGAGATAAACCCACGCACCTATGGTCAACTAATCTATGACAAAGGAAGCAAGGATATACAATGGAGAAAAGACAGTCTCTTCAATAGTGGTGCTGGGAAAACTGGACAGCTACATGTAAAAGAATGAAATTAGAATACTCCCTAACACCATGCACAAAAATAAACTCAAAATGGATTAAAGACCTAAATGTAAGACCAGAGAATGGGCATCATCAGAAAATCTACAAATGACAAATAGTGCAGAGGGTGTGGATAAAAGGGAACCCTCTTGCACTGTTGGTGGGAATGTAAATTGATACAGCCACTATGGAGAACAGTATGGAGGTTCTTTAAAAAACTAAAAATAGAATCACTGTATGACCCAGCAATCCCACTACTGGGCATATACCCAGAGAAAACCATAATTCAAAAAGACACATGCACCCTAATGTTCATTGCAGCACTATTTACAATAGCCAGGACATGGAAGCCACCTAAATGCCCACTGACAGACAAATGGATAAAGAAGATGTGGTACATATATACAGTGGATTACTCAGCCATAAAAAGGAACGAAATTGGGTCATTTGTAGAGACGTGGATGGATCTAGAGACTGTCGTACAGAGTGAAGTAAGTCAGAAAGAGAAAAACAAATATCGTATATTAACACATATATGTGGAACCTAGAAAAATGGTACAGATGAACCGGTTTGCACAGTAGAAATAGAGACACAGATGTAGAGAACAAACGTATGGACACCAAGGGGGGAAAGCGGCGGGTGGGTGGGTGGTGTGATGAATTGGGAGATTGGGATTGACATGTATACACTGATGTGTATAAAATGGATGACTAATAAGAACCTGCTGTATAAAAAATAAATAAAATAAAATTCAAAAAAAATTAGGGCACATTTGAAAATGAGAAGTATTTCAAATGAATCCTTTCAACAGTACAAAGATATAGACAGTTGTGAATGAATTAGTATTTATCTGATGAATTCATTATGAGAGAGATGGTAGCACTATGGATTAAAAGGAGAAGGAATATTTAGTAGGAGTGTAAGGAGTTTTAGAGATTTAGTCCTTTGTTTCTCAAGGCCATCATCTGCATTAGAATTCCCTTCAGAGCATGTTAAAAAAAGAGTCTTGGGGGCTTCCCTGGTGGTGCAGTGGTTGAGAGTCCGCCTGCCGATGCAGGGGATGCGGGTTCGTGCCCCGGTCCGGGAAGATCCCACATGCTGTGGAGCGGCTGGGCCCGTGAGCCATGTCCGCTGAGTCTGTGCGTCCGGAACCTGTGCTCTGCAACGGTAGAGGCCACAACAGTGAGAGACCCGCGTCCCGCAGAAAAAAAAAAAAAAAATCTTGGACCCTGTCACTGGTATATATGTAGTGTATTAAAGAGTGGATAAATTTCTAATACTCCATTTTTCTACATAACGAAATTAGTTTAAGTAACAATCATGAAATAATAATAATGGCCAAAAAAGAAAGACTGAAAAACTTTTTTAAGACTGAAAGTTTTTATTGAAAATTCATATAATCAAGGCAGTCAAAACTAAAGTTAAAAAATAAGTATTACAGAAACAAAAAGGAAAACAATTTTTCTATAGTTTTTATATCTGCCTAAGAGTTTTAACATTAATCTATTGTTAAGAGATCAACATGACATTTCATGTAAATAACTGTCTAGCAAGCAATAAATGAATTTTAATAAAACTGAGAGATCAAAAGATATCTTACATAACTACTAAATCATACTGCTGATGTAATGCTTTATTTCTTACTTGATTTTAGTTTTAAGTGGAACAACAGGCAATTAAGGATAAATTCCAATTTCAAAAGATGTTACTTAAATTCTGTAACACATTTGCCACGTACACTAAATTTGGCACTTACCAAGGGGTCCCACAGAATGACTGAATGAGATGGTGGGATGGAGTCAAGAGCCCACCACTACCTTCAGTAGAAGGGAGAGAAGAGTGACTGGAGGGGGTACCAACAGTAGGCATGGATAGGTTTGCAGATTACTCAGCAGGAGAGCGGAGTTCTTTCTCACAGCTTCCTTTGCCTAGTGATGTAGGAGGTGAGATTACTGACCAAGAGAGAGGAATTGCAAAGGGGTGGGGATTAGGGATTTAAGAGCAGTGCAGTTTGATGGAGAGCAGAGTTGACTACTAGGGAAACAAACATAGCACAGACGGCAGGAATGGACACGTTTCCAGACACCCGGTTCAGTGCTCTCTTTAATAAACCATATTAAAAAGGATGCCTACTGGAAAGTGTTTTACATATATGGGCAGCAGGTAGGGTTCACTAAAACAAATGGATGATTTGAGGAAGCAGTAGTTTCTGCTTTTTTTTTTTTTAATAGATCTAAGACAACCCAGTTCTACTTTTTGACATTTTAAGCTCTGTCAAAATAATGAAAGACAGGAACTCGATGTGAAAAAATGACTATTTTGTCTCTATTGGAAAAATGAAGGATGCTGTATTTCCTTGGGGGTGTTGCTCACCAAGCTCCTCACTAGCTTTTTTTTTTTTTTTTTTTTGCAGTACGCAGGCCTCTCACTGTTGTGGCTTCTCCCGTTGCGGAGCACAGGCTCCGGACGCGCAGGCTCAGCGGCCATGGCTCACGGGCCCAGCCGCTCCACGGCATGTGGGATCTTCCCAGACTGGGGCACGAACCCGTGTCCCCTGCCTCAGCAGGCAGACTCTCAACCACTGCGCCACCAGGGAAGCCCCTCCTCACTAGCTTTGAAAATCCTCACTTGTAAATTAACTGTCATCACCATCATCATTAATAACATGTGAGTACCAGCAGAGCAGCTGACTGGGGCAGCTTTAAGGTCTGTAAATAGCACTGGACAGATTAACTTAATAATCACATGCCAGAAGCCTCCAAGTATTGTACGTGACCATATCTTACACACCAACCAGCTATGGTCTTCAAAACAAAGTCGGAGACTTTTTAAAGGGGCTAACTTTTAAAAATGGAAAATTATGATCCATACTTTAAGTCATGTCAGTTGTGGTTACTGCTGTTTGAACATAATCTAAAAAATCAGGCTAATGACACGAAATTGTTTGAGAAATATCTGACATAAATGGAGAATGAAATCCCCAATCAGGCAGAGTTAACAAAATTAAGCTGTGTACTGTGATCTTCCCAATATCCTGATGTATTTTTGGTTAAAAGATGAATGTCATAAACTTGTCACTACAATGATTTTTGAATGATCCCGTCAGAGTTTTTGAGATACTTGAGGGCAGAAATTTTCCACAGTACCTTACCTACTCAACCTTGAACTTGAATATTTGCATAATTTATTAAATTCAATATTTGATTAATTGCTAAGTGCCCAGCTCTCTATAAAGTTCTAGGAACTTAAAAATGAGTAATTCATAGTTCCTTGTCTTAAGGGTTTCAGATTTAGAAGAGGAGACAACAATTTACAGTTGTGTGATACGAAGCAGAGGTGGTGGAAGGGGGAGTGATCACTATATTGTCTAGAAGCTGGCAGCTGGCTGAGGTCCAAGCTCTGTTTTAAAGGATGACTTTGAAAGATGAACAAGAGTGGAAGAACAACCCTGGATGATGAAACTCATACCAGGCATGTGTAAACGTGACAAGTGCCAGGAGATACCCTAGAGGTGGGTTGGGACCTAAGAGATTCTTATGCTAAGAAGCTTAAATTGTATGTAAAACGCCAAACAAAATCAGTGAAGGTTGTAGGTGGTAAGAGACAGGATGAGATTGGTCTTAAATAACAAAAGATGAGTTGGACGGTGAGCTAGCAACTAAAAAAAACTGTAGGGCACTGTCAACAAATACGTGAGTGCTCAGCACTGCACAGCGTGCATTTGGGGAAACGGCTCCATTAAAGGACTTACATTTCAGCAGGTCAGATAGACGCTGAAAGATACAAGGATCTAGGGAAACTACAGGCATGTCAGGGAAGACTCCCTGAGAAAGTGACACTGAAGTTGAGACTTAGAGGAAAAAGAGGTGTTGAAGACTGGAACTGATCTCAAGTACTTAGGGTGTTTAATGGCAGACTCTTCCTACTCCTCTTAAAGACTCAGAAAGAGAACCACTGTCTTTTGCCCTCATGGGAAATCTATCAGAGGACCTAAAATGTTTATCAAATTAACGAAGTAATGTGATGAGGACAAGATCAAGTCTCTTATCTCTGCACCCATAGTACCTTATATTTTCATCATTTGCATCCGTGTTATAATTACTTGAGAATTTGGAAGAGGTCCAAGTAAAAGAACAGATTTAAGAGCCAAGAGGGAGACACTACAAAGGGAAGGGGGAGAAAAAAAGATTAAAAAATGTAAAAGGGCAAATGGTTTAGAAAGTTCAAATTCAGTCTCAGCATTGCCCATTTAATACAATAACTTGGGGGTCCTTATTAATCCGCAATTTCAGCAAGAAAAGTACAGTTGGCAAAAATGAGACTGTGGATCGAGGACTTCCTATCAAGAAGCTTGGCTGAGAAGGAATGCTGCATGAGGGTTGTTTGTTCTTGTTTTCATTTATTAGGGAGAGTGCAGAGGGTTTTCAATATCCTTGGTTTGAAGGAAAATGTGACTTACTGAACTATTATGGACACAGGCAGCATCAGGAAACTGTAACTGTTTTCTCTAGCTAGCTAGATATATGTCAAAAAACTAACGTTGATACATTTTCACTTATCACCAGGAAAGGACATGAGGCATATAAACTCTTACTATTTACACTCTGGAGAAGAAGAAGATGAGGATTGAATTCGGTTTTGTTTTTTTCCCCCAAATAAAGAAGTCAGGCAAGTAACATTTAAAACATTTTATTTAATAGATTATCATCGGCATATTCCAGTCGTGAGTTTACATTCTAAGGTGTGTTTAATTTGTACTAATGAACGTCATCGACAACTAAAAGGAAGGTCAAGCACCAATATATTCTTTCGAGGCCTAATCCTGTGCCCCTCTTGCCAGTTTTCTGGCTGACTCCCTTCTGACCACTCACTTTCTTTATGCTGCTTATGACGCTGTGCCTGATAAAATCACCTCCTTTCTTCCTCCTGCCAGTTCACACCTCCCCCCCAAGGCATAACAACGGTTTAGCCTCTTAATTTTCAGTTCCCTGCAGTGGTACCTTGTTGGGGTGGTGTAATAAAACTCCACCTTTAAAAAAAAAAAAAAGAAAAAATGACTCGCCAAAGACAAGACCTCTCCAGGATCTGCAGCAGTGTAAACTTAAGACTCAAGTGGTGTGAGGCCGTTTCAGCCATAACTTTCAGATACCGGGTCAGCGCGATGGAAACTGAAAATCCGTAATGCTTACCAGCTGTTCGACGTTTTCTTTCAGTTCCCACCATTACAAACGAAGGAGCGCAGATTTCGCTTGCCCGTAGCGTGTGTTCTGCTTGGGCGCCCTCGAAAAGGGTGCTGACACGCCTCTTTACGCAATCGGACTCAAAAGCCCTCTAGTGACTCAGCGGTAGCACCTCCAAGCTGTTACTCCTACCAGATATTCCTGGACCTAACAGGAAACCTAGAAGTCTTACGTATTACTCTACCTGCAGCTCCCGCTCCTCAGACTTGAATACTTGCGCGCTGCGGCTCCGAGCCATTGCCCGTGACTCATGGTCTTCACAGCTTCAGGACCCCCGACACTGCTTTCCTTAGGGGGCTCGTGCTAACCCACTAGAGAGCTCAGGCTCGAGCTGAAAAATGCGGTGGTCGCGGCGCTTTCGACCTCCTCCCCACCGACCCAGCCTTAACTGCCTTCCTTCCCTTCCCTAATCTGAGCCTGTGCCGCCAGCGCCTGCAGGCTTGCCAGGCCCCTGGCCGGCGGCCTGCAGGCCCGGCGGGGGGACACGCAGCCCCCCGCCCCGGCGCCCCGTCCCCTCACGGGCTCTGGGCCGGTGGCGGGCGCCCAGGGGCCGCGACAGGCCGAGGGGGCCGAGCTCTTCCGCCCGGGCTAACCCAGGATTCGGTGGGTCGGCGAGCGCAGGCCCACTCGCTGGAGCGGAGGAGGTCAGGCTCACCATGGGGCAGTCGCGCCCGGACAGCGGCCAGCACCGCCCCGGGCCGCCCAGCGGAGTCTCCCGGGTCAAGGGAGGACGCCAGGGCCCCGAGCCGGGCAGCACCAGCACCGAAACCACGCGGAGCCGGGGCCGCCCCTTCCCGGCGGCCCGCCGACTTCCGGACCTGCGCGGAGCCGCGCTGCGCCCGCCGCGCCGCCCCTCCCCCGCCCGCTTCCCGGCGTGCCCCGCGCAGGAAGGGCCGGAGTCGACAATAACAAACCCGCGGCGGCCGTGTCCGCGGCCCTGCCGAGCCCGGCGCTGCCTCGGCTCCCCGTCGCCCGGCCCCTCGGCTCTGACCGGCCGCGGCCCGCCCTCCCCCGGCCCCCGACCCAGAGCCGAGGGGCCTGCCCGTCCCCGCCGCCCAGAGGCGGCGGCCCCGGCCGCGGCGGTTGTGTCGGTTGGCGGCGCCGATGGACGGTTGGTAGCAGCCGCCGAAGAGGAGGCGGCGGCGGAAGATGGTGCCGGGAGCTGCGGGCCCTACTGCTGCTGCTGCCGCTGGCGGAGGAGGAGGCGCTGCCCGGTGAGTGTGGCGTCCTGCCCCTCGGGCGCGGCCCAGGGAGCGGGTCCCCGGGCGGGGGAGGTGGGGGCGGGCGGCTCCGCGGGGGCCTGTGCAGCCCCGGCCTCCCGGTGCCTCCCGCCGGCGTCGGGAGCGCCGGGGCCCAGGGACGCACCCTCGCCGCCGCCGCCGCTGCCGCCGGGCTGGGCCCCGAGGTGTCAGGCTCGGAGGCCGACGGGGCGAGGGTCCCAGACGCGGCTCCGTCCCGCCGCGGAGCGCGAGGCTCCCCCGAGGGCACGAAGCGGATAAAGTTACTCCCGGGAATGACTCAGCCTCCGCCGCCCTGCGGGCGGGCGCGGGACGGGGCGCGGGTGCGGGTTTCACAGCTTCCGCGGCCGGAGCCGGACGGCCCTCGTGGAGGGTCGTCGCCGCCGTGCCTCCCACCGCCTGCCGCGTGCGCTGCGTTCGTTGTAGATGGTTTCGTGCCCGCCTCCCTTCCGTCTGAAGTGTAGTCGCCCCGCGGGGCCCTGGGCAGGCGCAGGTGCCCGCTGTTGATAAAGAGGCGCGTTGCTGCGAGACCCGAAGCCAGAGAGGAGCGTCCGCCAGGCAGGGAGCAATGATTTGGGCCGAAGGAGCAGGGCCTAACCGCCGTTTTGTGTAGTTTCTAGGTTTTCGTGTGTGGGTGGTGCTTGTGTGCTTTCTCCCGAGGGTGGGAAGGTGAACCGCTTAGGAGCAGGCTACTCAGTTTAAGCAGCCAGCCAGCCTGTTTGATGAAGAATCTCGCTGTTGTATGCCCGTATTTGATATAAGCAGCGCCCTTCCGATCCTGACGTTACTATGAGAAGCAGCCAGGGACCCCTGGGGAAGGAGGCTGACTGGATCCGTAAGGAGACCCTTGCTGGCGAGGTGAAGATCTCTTTTTCCTTTCTGTTTTTAATGTTGCAACAGCAGAATATGGTCTGGATGAACACATTTTCTCAGCAACATTTTCGTGTTTAATATTGTGTTTAAAACCTAGAGTTTTAGAAAAGAGATGCTTCCTGTTGATAAATGTTTGTGTTGGCAAATGCCTGTTGATGGACATCGGACATGGACTCAGACCACGGTTTTAAAAAGTAATTTTATTTCGTCTGTTTGGAACGTTTTATGTTAGTCACAGTTAGGATTAGCTTGGGGCCTGATTCTTACATGGTGATGTTGGATGACAGGGAAGGCCAGGAGGCGAAACTCTCGTTTCTGAGGACAGTGTTTTTCTAGCCCTTGCCAATGAGCACAAGGTCAGAACACATGGCATATTTGACTCCTAGCAGATGAAATTCATTAAGTCAGAAGGGGCAGAGGGCCCAAGACCTTTGTTTTTGAAAAGCCACACTTTTGAACTTAAAATTTTTATTATGTAAGCTTGAGGAGCTTTTATTTAGCCTCTGATTTTGAGACTATCTTTAATTCTCATGCATTCAAGCAAATGTTTGAACACCTGCCCTATGCTTTACTTTTCAGCTGTATATAACTCTTCAAAAAGAGTAGTGGGTAGTGAAATTTTCTCATTCAGGTAATGCTGTTCTGTAACCCCAGTTAAGCTTTCTGTGTTCAGAAAATACTGGCTCAGGCAACTCAGGTAAAAATCTAGCAGTCCCTTTCCACGCACACTCATTTAGATGGTTATTATTTCCTTACCAAGGCAGACCGTTGAACCAGTTACTGCAAGGAATACAGGAATGTGTTCGATATTGTTTTTGCCTTTTACAAAGAAAGAAAATTGAAGTCTTGTATACAGTTAATTACTATTTAGGCATTAATTGGAAATCTGAAGGAAAGACCCAAGAGAAGTGAGGAAGCTGACTCTGACTGTCTGGGGAGAGAAGGAATTGTAAATGCAGAGACTCTGAGGACCTTGGCATGTACGAGGAAAGGGGACAGGATTGCTGAGGTGGGCGGGACGAGCGAGGGGAGACCAGTAGGAGCTCTACAGAGACTCAGGTTTCGGGGCTCTGAGTAAGGAAAGTAGCGTACTCTAAGCCCCACGTGCAGAGGCACAGAGGTTTGTTCAGTAAACCTGGCAGAGCTGGGAAGCAGCTGGGGCTGAGAGTCATTCCTTCGCTCGTGAAATGTTAAACCCCAGCAGGACCCAGTTTTAGCTCCAGCAACACGAGCAGTGAACAAAAGGAACTTTATATGTAAGCTTTGTATACAAGGTTGTAGGAAATGGTGAAACACCGGAAGTTTTCAGGAAGATAAATCGCGAACGCAAACCGAGATGCTGAAGCAGACACAGTGCTGGGGGAGCGGACTGTGGAGTGCTGGGTTGAAGATTCCGTACTTGCCGTCTCTACGTAGTGATGAAAAGGATGCACATTCTCATTATTACATGACTCTTGATTCTTCCATATTGGGGACCTAGTAAAGCTAATTTGTCTGTAACCTGGGCCCCTTGTGCAGGGCCCTGGGAGGGGGGCCTTTCTTCCATGGCTCGGTGAAGTTGCTGTTCGGTTAAGTCTCTCTGCAGGTACGGGGCCGGAGCGCTGCAAGGGTCCCTTCCTCCGTCGGTTAGCGTCTGCTTTCACAGCCGCCAGTGGGGACCCAGAGGATTACGCAGTGTCTCCCCGCAACCGCCCCCCTCCCCCGATTTTGCTCTCTGTCGAATTCTCATATTTTATTGGCTTGTAATTACGCTAAGAGACGAAATAATGGTGACTCCCCCTCCTTTGGTCGCTGGTTCAGGACTATTTGCATCATGTTTTCCTCCACGTGCTGCACATAACTGATTGGTAACCAGCAGAATATCGAAATGTTAGTTGCATCAGTGCAGTACCTGTTCATATTTCCATGGCTGTTTTAGCCATTATACTGCAAATTCCAGATGTGCACATCCTTTTTTGAAAATGCTGTATATTTACATATAGTCTTGGTTTAATAGAATGAAACTAATTCAACATTTGCTGTGAAAGGTAGTTTGGTTCCATTTCTTTACTCTTAGTATCTATTATAAAATGAAGCATAGAACTAGAAAATTTTGCTGTAGATACTATTGTGTGAGACTTTAGAGTTAAAAAAAAACAATTCGTATTTAAAGAAGGTGTCATAAGTCGATATTGATATTTCAAAATTGTACCACGCACAGCCCTGGATGTAGCATCATCTCGCTGACACTGATACAGAAAAAAGGGTTGTGGCTTCCATGGCTGGTATTTGGAGGCCGGAGAGCTATTTTGTAGCAGACTGACTTAAATTCATTTTAATGGTTATTCTGAGAATCTATCAAATGACACATGAAAAAATTTTAAATGTATTAAGGATGAAATTGAATGATACTCTCTATTGGGAGTAATGTTTTAGACTGTGTATTTACTAATATTTCCAATTCCAAATTATCTTTAAGTCATGTGTTTTACGCAGGTTTTATGAGTGTCAGGACACCACGATGTGTAATACATTTATATGTACTGATATGGAAAGATTCCCATGATATTATATTATTCAACTCAAATTGCACGTATGCACGATGTTATCTCATTTTTGAGAAACCAAGCTGTCCACACGTAGACATGTACTTCCTGTACACGTAGGAAAAACCCGAAGCACCTACTCCACGCTGCTGAGAGAGTTCCTCTTGCCTCCATTCTGGTCTGTCGTGCTGCCCTTCGATCAGGTGGCCTGTCTGGTTGCAGGCAAGGCATTTATTTAGGATGCCCTGGACCTTTATGGAAAGGTTGTCTTTCGGGGAGTGTAAGGAAGATGGCTGACCTACTCTTCTTTCCTTCTTTTTCTCTTTTTTCTTTTCTTCTTGGCGGAGAAAGAGGAGGATCAGATGGGAATAAATCTGATCTGGAGAGGTTGAAGCCCAGTTTGCAGTCCCTGGGTAACCCGGACAACTCCATTTGTGGTGAACATTACTAGTTTCATTGATGTAGCACCCGTGGCCCTCACTGAGGTCCACCTGCTGAATTACAATTTGCAGAATTGCAAATCAGAAGTTTTCCTAATCCTTGTTCTTTGTGAAGCTTTTGGTCCACCTTGTCCAGCGTCATCCACATTTCCCTGTGTTCTGCTAGACTTGAAAGCAACTTGAGGGTCTTTGTACTCCCAGCACCTGGCATAGTGTCTGGCTTATGTCGGGTGTTCAATAAAAGTAGGGTGAATAATGACTGGCTTTGTTCAGTTTGGGAGGGCAGAGTTGTTGCCTGGGGCTTTCCCCTTGGTCTCCCCAAGTAGGGAAGCTGATTCTGAGTTTCGAATGGATTAGACCAGTTGACAGTAAGCTGGAGTGACTGACCTGATCATTGTGGTGGTAATCTCTCAAAGAGGAAATTAAAAATTAATCTCCAATGATAAATGATAGACACTGTTTTTTGTGAGTATGAGAGATGCTTTCTTGTTTTTATGGGCATGAAAGTACAATTGTAACACCTGTATGTCTGGGAATAAATGCAGCGGAATCAGTATTTTAAAAAATACATCTCTCCTTTCCCCCTCATTTATAGCTGACTTTATCCCAGGAGGATCCAGAAGAAACAGATGTCCTTTCATGATGTGAGATTACCCCCCCCCATAAGATAATTCACCCCACTTGATAGTGAAGAGCTCTGCAAGTTCAAGGCAGGGAAGGGAAGGCCGTGGACCACCTGTGACTCGGGAAGACTTCCCAGAAGGGCTTTATTTTAAAAGATTTTTTAAAAAATTATTTATTTATTTTCTTTATTTTTGGTTGCCTCAGGTCTTACTTGCAGTGCACGAGCCTCTCTCTAGTTGCGGCCTGCAGGTTTTCTCTCTGGCTGTGGCGCATGGGCTCTGTAGTTTGCGGCACGTGGGCTCAGTAGTTGTGACACAATGGGCTTAGTTGCCCCACGGCATGTGGGATCTTTGTTACCAGGGATCGAACCCGCGTCCTCTGCATTGCCAGGTGGATTTTGTTTTACCACGGGACCACCAGGGAAGTACCCAGGAGGGCTTTTGACCACAGTTGGATGAGTAAAGTTCAGATGAGCTGAAATGGGGCGAGTATTTTATCTGGTAAGACTATGTATAGATAAAGCGAGAGTGTGGGTTTCGTGTAGGAGAGTAGCTGGAGATACTTTTAAGAACGACAAACTGGGGTTGATTATGAAGTCCTAGAATGTTGAAGATGACTTACAGTTACAATTGGCACCGTTTTAGAAGCTTTTATTATATTCCTCACACCATAATCTGAAATGCATTATTGCTATCCCTCTCATACGCTCTGCAGAAGGTGTGATTTCAGATCATAAACTGACGTGCAGAGGTTCACTGAGAGTGGGAGGGTTAGCACTCAAATCCAGGTGACTCTTGCCGTTTTCATGCTAATCTAGCTTTAGGCCAGAGCTGGTGGCTTCACGCGTTTGACGGGCAGGCAGAAGATGGGGTTCAGGGAGACCGTCTGTGTACCGAACCGGTCCCGCAGACAGGTCACAGACGGTGGGGCACGGTGGGCCGCTGGTGTGCCAGCTGCTCTGGCAGCAGTGAGGCTCCGGGGTGGAGGGGCGGGGCGGCGTTGCCCGCAGTGTTGTAAGTGGAGGGCGTGTTCAGGAAGGGCCGGAGCAGGATGAGGAGAGCTTCCAGGCTCTGAAAGAAGGGTTATGTCGTTGGAAGATGAGGGGTTGGATTATAAAGGGAAAAAGGGGTAGGCTTTAGACAGAAATAACTGAAGTCTTGGGTCGCAGGAGAGCCATCGTTTTGTTCGCCAAAGAACTTAGGGAATAGTTTTAAAGGAAAAGCACGGAGTTGAAATGTAGCCGTGTTGAGTTTGAGGAACAGTGTGGTTTCTGATTGGAGACAGTTAGCAGTGGCCAGGCGCTGGTCCCGAGCTGAGGACAGAGGTCTGGGAGAGTTAATTGTCTTGCACCCCTCCTGTGTATGTGTAGAGTCTTCTCTGCATTCTCACAGCCTGTGGGTTGGGAGGTCTCCTTCCTTTTTGTGTCAGAATAATTCCGGTTAGTTGAGGTCCATCAGCATCACACAGTCGGTAGTGGGGACAGGACTTGCATATAGGTCTTCTGACTCGTGATCTCACGTTCTTTTCACAGTTCTCTTCTCCCTCTTATGTGCACATCAAGACAGTGAATGAAACTTGAATGGCCATCTAGGGAAGTGTGCAGAGTAAGCGGGGTGGGTCTCCCTGGGGCCCCGATTGGGGGCCAGCCTGGGACCAGCAGGTGGGGAGGGTTGTCTTGTCTCTTAGCTGGACCAGCTCTTCTAGGGCAGTATCTTCAGGTCCTTGATTTCTTTGGAACATGTAGAGTGTTGTCTTTTTTTCTTTTTCAAAATGGAAGCAAGTATTTTTAACCCCAGATTATAAATGTGATTTTAAAGACACCAGAGAGCATGAAAGTCCTGCATCCAGAGATAGCCTTTGTTAAAAGCATCGATGTTAAGTTGTTCCAAACGTTTTTAATGCTTGTATCTGCGTATATGTCCCTCAGTATTAGTTAATGAAATAAAAATAAAATGCACAAACAGAATCACGTGATATATTCTGTAACTTGCTTTCTGTAACTAAATGATAAATATGTCACTAATCGATGGGTCTAGATCTCATGAACATTTTTAAATGTCTGAGTAATGTCACATTATATAGTTGCACTGTAATTTATTTGACCGGCACCCATGATAGTCATTGTTCTGATGTTTCATTGTTAGTAACGGTGTAATGGAAATCATTGAATATATACCTTTGTACACTTGCCTGGTTATCTGCTTCCGATACCTTTCAAGAAGTGGAATTTCTGGTTTGCACATTTTAAATTTTGGTGCATATCGCCAGATTAAATCTCCTTAAAAGGTATACCAATTTATATTCTTGTCAGAACTGTGCCAGTGTGCTGTTACCTTGTCAGCAGTTTTATTCATTAATCATCAATAGTAATATGAAGCGTAAAAATGGTATTTAAATAGACTTTGTTTTTCTGCATGCTGTGGATAGCCATTTAGTATAATACTTTGTTTGAACAGTTTTTACTTTCTCTCAGTTTCGATTTCTCCTATTGTGTATCTGTGTGTATGTGTTTAAAGGTATGTTTGAATCTCTTCTGTTCCATGTGTTATCTATTAATGGGCCAGAATCCTAGTTTTAATTGCTGTTATAGTATGTCTGATGTGTTTTGATCAATGTTCTTTCCTACAGTGTCTCAATATATGTACAGCAGGCTGGTAAGTTATATTCTCAACCGACAGAAACTAAAGACAGTGTTTATGCAAGGGGCCACATAATTTTAAGAAAATTCTGTTTCAGTGGTTGAGTTACTAATCATTTGATTTTTTAAAAATCTAATATTGGCTTATTTTCTTTCTTTTTTTAAAAAATTTATTTTTAGTTTTGGCTGCATTGGGTCTTCGTTGCTGCGTGCAGGCTTTCTCTAGTTGCGGCAAGCGGGGGCTACTCTTCGTTGTGGTGTGCAGGCTTCTCACTGCGGTGGCTTCTCTTTTTGCGGAGCATGGGCTGTAGGTGCGTGGGCTTCAGTAGTTGTGGCACGTGGGCTCAGTAGTTGTGGCACGCGGGTTCAGTAGTTGTGGCTCGTGGGCTATAGCCTGCAGGCTCAGTAGTTGTGGCACATGGGCTTAGTTGCTCCGTGGCATGTGAGATCTTCCCGGACCAGGGATTGAACCTGTGTCCTCTGCATTGGCAGGTGGATTCTTACCCACTGCGCCACCAGGGAAGCCCCTGACCCTCTGGTTTTAATTTAGAATTGCGTTGTGTTAATTTGTGTAATATTGAGTATGATTTCATCTTGTAGAAATTAAGAAAAAGTTTATATAAAAAATGAACATGCCAAATTTTAGAAAATCTTGACTGGTGGAAAGTAATGTCACATTATGAACGAAGCTTATGTTTTATATGAGGCACATAAAGTTAGTTTCTAATTCCTTCAGCAGCAGTTGGCTTCTGTGCTGGTACTTTATAATTAATTGCATGTAAGCAGGGATGTCTGTGACCTCTTTGCTTACAAAATGGAGGCAATGAAATGATAGGAGCAAGGGCACGAAAGGTGAAGCTTATTCCTCCTTGTTCAGGAGGTCAGCATAAACGGTGTGCAGCTTTATGTAGCGAGCCTTAGAAAGGCGATGCTGGAGTGTTAGTCCAAGGAATTTAGATGATTGAGTAGATGTTATCAAGCGTTTTTAGTTTGGGGAGAACTACAGTCACATTTAAATGAGACCTAAGATTGCGTAGTTGGTGATGCCCTGCAGGATGGCTTTGACATGACCGTTGCGGTAGAAGGAGCTGAGCTAGGCTGTTGGCCCACGTGTGCAGTAGTGAGAGTAGTAGTAGTGAGTAGTGCGCTGAGTAGTAGTGAGTAGTAGTAGTAGTAGTGAGTAGTGCGCTGAGTGAGATCGCTTCCTGGGAGTAAAGTGGACAGAGGGGCGCACAGACTTGAGGCTGTTAGGTCTGCGCCAGGGAGTACTTCTTCACATAAGACGTGTTAAACCAAACTGATCACCAGTGGTAAAACCGAAGAGGTGGGTAGGAGGGGTAGTTATAAAGAGGAGGATATGTTTAAGGTAGAGGTGATTATTACTGTTTTGTTTTTTTATTGAGGAACCTTGGAATATGTTGGCTGCTAAAGAAACTACCAAAAATTAGCTACTTGGATGTGGTCTCTCTCAGTTACTATTTGAACTCTGCTTTGTCACTTACTTACGGCTAGTAGTGGAGTTTTTGTTTGTGAGGACCTGTTCACTCAACAGATAATCTTGAGTACTTTGTGTTATGTCAGAAGATATTTCCTGTCCCTAGGCAGCATTTTGGAGTATTTACTGTGGAGTTGGCAGTGTGCTGAATATGCTTTTTTTTTTTTTTTTTTTTTTGCGGTACGCGGGCCTCTCACTGTTGTGGCCTCTCCTGTTGCGGAGCACAGGCTCCGGACGTGCAGGCTCAGCGGCCATGGCTCACGGGCCCAGCCGCTCCGCGGCATGTGGGATCCTCCCGGACCGGGGCACGAACCCATGTCCCCTGCATCGGCAGGCGGACTCTCAAGCACTGCGCCACCAGGGAAGCCCCTGAATATGCTCTTTTGTGGGGATTATTTTACTTGTTGTCCACAAAAGCGGTATGAGGCAGGTATTGCTAATATCCCTACTTTACAGGTTAGGAAATGGAAAATTAGATGGATGTGCACTGATGAGGACGTTGGGTTTTTTGGTTTTTTTTTTAACTCTGTTTACTTGACAGTGAAGCCATGTGGCTCATGGATTGGCTGGAGAAGATGTAACTCAGTAAAATTTTATAACTTTGATTTAGATTAAACAAAATTGGTCTTTATATAGGTCTTATGACATTTCTTTTAAAATACCTTAAAATATTAGCATGAATAAATATATTTTGTTCTGTTACCCTTTTTAGAACAATTTAATTTTATAACCCATACTTTTCAGTTAGAATCTGACCAGAGCTTTTATTTCACTCACATACAGATTCCTATTTCCATTCCCTTATTATTGTGTCCAGTCTGCAGATTATGAAAAAAATAAATGTAGAAATAAAATCTTTCCTCTACCAAACTTACCTTGCTGTGAAGCCATGACATGACCACCTAAAAATTAGTGATACAAGGTTGAAGTAACAGCTCAAGATAGAAATAGATTGTTTTAAAGGACTTTAGTTTTAGAGGAGCTAAGGTAAAGGAGAGAGAACTTGAGATCAGGCAGCTTTATGAGGAAACGCAGGTGGTGGAAAAGCAGGGGTCTCTGTGATACGCCTTGGCTTGGACTGGGACAGAGTGCTTGTGTGAGAGTCATGGGACATCTTTCTCGTTTACTGTTTATTTCACATCTGGCTCTTTGAATTGTTAGTTACATCTTGTTCCCCCCCGCAAGATCGTACACCCTTCAGGACAGAGACTCAATTTTGTCTGTTTCCACGTACACAAAATTTACCTGATAGAACCTCCCCCGAGTAGGTCGGCTCTGTGGGTGTCGTCCAGGGCGTCTTTCCTCTCAGGGCAGTGACCGGTTTGGGGAACTCTTAACTCAGAAGTAGTTTCATTTTTCCTGTCTGTAGTTTGAGAATACGAAAGCCTGGACTGACCTTTCTACTGTATATCGATCAGGTGTTGGTGCACAATGGAAGTTTGGTTTGTATGTTTCTATATATTCATGCTTACTTGTAGGAAGTTGTGATTTTCATTTCACTGGCAGTTGTTACTGTTCTCGCGGGCTCTAGAGCACAGGCTCAGTAGTTGTGGCGCACTGGCTTAGCTGCTCCGCGGCATGTGGGATCTTCCCGGACCAGGGCTCGAACCCGTGTCCCCTGCATTGGCAGACGGATTCTTAACCACTGCGCCACCAGGGAAGCCCTGTGCGGTGGTTTAATCGAATCTGGACTTAGATGGAGTGGTCCTCACAAGACCGCTCTCACTTGGGATACCAGCCACAGGTTTGGTGGTGCCCAGGACCACCCTCACTTTGGACCAGCTGACTGCAAAGTCTGGCGTTCCCCAAGCTCACAGAATTCAGGAAAGTGCTGTGCTTATGATTACAGTTCTATTATAGTGAAAGGATACACATTAAGATGAAAAGCAGACAGAGGCAGATCTGCACGGAGGGGAGTCCGGAAGGGCTCCAGGCGCTGAGCTCTGGTGGTGCCCTCCACGGGGTTGAGGGAGGCTCCGTGCTGCCCTCTCTGCTGCAGCACAGAGTATGGCACCCTGGGGCTTACCCGAGTCGTTGGGCAGAGTTGTAACTGAGGCTTCATCACCTAGCGTCCCGTGGCTGGCCTTTAGTCTCTGGCTGCTCCTAGAGGCCAGACACACGTCTTTATTCCCCATTTCCTCTGGGGATCGGGACTGATGCGGTGTTTCCCAGCTGTACGGACAGTTGAAGGAATAAAACAGAAAAGAGTGAGCGTAGATGTTGGAATTGCTTTTACTTAAAAATAATGTGCTTTTTTTTTTTCTTTCGCTGTTCTTTCTGAAAGTAAATATGGAGTTTGTGTTTAGATATAAAATTTTCATGTTGCCCACTAAGATGTAAGCTTTATGAGAGAAGGCAATTTTATCATATTGTTTTCTCTTTATTCCCAAAGCCAAGAAAATGTCTAGGATGTACTAGAGTCTCAGATGAATTTTTATTGAATGAATGTTTTTCATTGACCTGGGTTCAAGGCCCTGGAACGTTTATTTACTAAGTTTCTGCCTTCAGCAAGTTGAGGAACCTCTGAGTCTTTTTGTTCATTTGCAGAGGGGGACAGTAATACTATAGATATCTTACGTGTTGTGAAAAGTGAGTGAAGTAATGCTGAGCACTCCATAAGTGCTAGCAATGATTAGTTCATGTGCCATCTCCTTAGGACAGTGGAATAAATAGCATATGTGGTCCTGGCAGCCAGCAGCCTGACATTGGCACGCAGACCCTAAGTGCTGTGGACCCCGGAAATGATGACTGACCTCACCAGCTGGGGTTTCTGCACGCTGTTCAGGGGAGGCCCTTGGTGTGGGCTGACGGTGAGAATGCGGAGTGAAGATTCGGAAGGGGGCTCTGGTTCACGCTGCTGGTTTGATGGCTGTAAACCATAGTCAGGGGATGAAAACATGGGACATCCTATCAGGGCGGCTGGGCTTCAGAGCTGTTGACATGAGCTGAATGCTCAGTGATGGGGTCAAGTGTGCCGATACAGTGGAGGGGAGTTCTGCTGAGTTCTAGAGCCACTGACGTCAAAACTGTCCTTGAAATTGGCTACATTGTTCATCAGGTGTGCAGACAGACTGTCTCAGATAAGTTTTGTTCAGGTTTTTGTCGGCGTGGTGAACGACTGCAGGTCACAGGTTGAGCTGCAGCTTTGGGTGAGCGCCCAAAGAAGACTGGTGTTTGTTTGAAGGACACAGGAGCTGCTGCAGCTTGTCAGAGTTTCTCTCATTTGCTGCAGGTGTTGAGGAGGAGGGCGGCGACACTGAGGTCGTCGCTAATCTCTGATGCTCCTGATTGACTGAGAGTGAGGTTGTGAAAAGGAAAAGGAAAGATGGAGTGTTCCAGATTGAAGGAGATTAAATAGATTTCACAGCTCAATGCCACATATGGTCCTGAGTTGGATCCTGTATTGGGAGAAAAAAACTCTAAAGAGTATTATTGGGGCAGTAATTTGAATATTGACTGTGGATTAGATAAACAGTAGTGATCAGTGATTTGATAAATGTACTTTGATTATGTGCAAGAAAATCCTTGCTGTTAGGAAATACACATTCTGAAATATTTATGGATAAAGAGACAGTCTATTCTGTCTTCAGATTACTCTCATAGTTCAGAAAAAGTATATCTAATATTTATATGTATCTAAAGAGAGAGAGGAAGAAAGAAAGAAAACCGTGCACGTAGCATGAACTGGTCCAAATGGTAAAGCAGTGGAGCACAGTGGGTGAATCTGGGCAAAGGGCAGAAAGGATTTTTTTGTACTATTTTTGTTACCTTTTTTCTTATGTGTGAAGCTATATCAAAACAAAAAAGATAAATAACATTGAAAAGGAAAAAAAAAAGAAAACTTAGAATAATATAGTGATTATTATAAAGACTTTATGTTTAGTCTCAGAGAACCGCTGTGTCTTCCTGTAGTGCTTTCCCCACCTTCCAGGACAGGCTTCCTCTCACCCCCTGCAACCCTATCTAAATGGACCCACACAGAGGCCTGCTGCCATCACCCCAGCCTGAAGTAGGTCCTCCTTCCTGCCCACTCTTCGTTCATTGTAATCATCACAACTTACATCATGTTTGCTGTCTTCTTGTTTGATGCCGTTTTCTCCCTCAAGATGGTGGACTCCATCAGGGCAAAGACCATATCTGTTCTGTTCACAGAATTCCCAGTCCTGGCACATAAGTTCTTAGGCGTTGGTTGGATTTGGATGAATGAATGAATGAATGAATGAGTGAATGAATGAATCATCTCTGCCACCAGTGTTATCATATTTCTGTTTTAGTCAAATACTTCAGCTACATAATCTGTCCTGAAACAAGATGGCTCCTCTTCACCTGTAAGATAAAGTTTGTGCATTCACTGACATTTTTTTAACTAATTCGCCCCTTTATCCATGAGACTTTCATTGACTGCAGTCATGTGATCTCCTGCTTATCTCTAGTTTCCTCTCTTGATAACAGCTCAGGTCTGCATCCTTTTTCTAGGGATGCACCCTCTGCCTACTCTTGTCAATCTGAGTGCTTTCATGTTTCCCTATCACTCTCTACACACTTCTTAGACAGTATTACAATTATGGGCATTCTGCCTACTTTTCCTGGCGGCAGATGTTACTTTTTTTTCATTGTTTTTATATCTTCAATGCTCAGCCCTTGAATGTACAGAATTACGTATGTTGAGTATGTTTCTCGAGTGCTTGTCTTAGGCATTGCACTGGATGTTTATATATATATCGTGTTGCTTAATTTTTGAGCTCACTGGATAAGATGAGCTTCCATTTTTTCTGGTAATTGAGGTTCACAGAAGTTCTGGGACTGTGCCGGTCTTGTTTACTGTTACCTCCCACGTCTAACATAGTGCGTGGTATGCAGTAGGCAACCTACGCATGAATACAGTCAAACTCACAAATAATTAGAGACAGGGTTTACGTGTAAAATAATGAAATAATATTAGCAAGCATTTGAAAATAGGATGATGGCAAGGATACAGTGACCTTGTTGACTGGGTGCGGTGCGTTGCCTGAGGAGTATAAATTGGTAAGAGAAGCAAGCCTAACAGCCTTAAAATCTTTGACTGCTTTGACCCAGCGATTTTACTTCTAGGAATCTACTTTTTGGGAATAATCCTAAGCATAAGAAAAAATGTGTACCTGTGAGATTAAAAACCAAAAACCTGGAGATAGTAAATAGACTGTGGAGAATTCACAGGTTGGAATGCTTTTTGGCCGTCAACGTTGATGTTTACGAAGTATCTGTAATGGTGTGAAGGATGATCAGTAAGCGATGGACAGGTAACTTAGGTAAGGCAGGGTACACTGGATAATGCTCTGGTATGAAATTTTCATTTACGCTTTCGGTGATTTTGCACGCGTTTCTGTCTCACACTATAGGCCCCACAGGGGTGGGCAGAGACCGTGCTTGTTGTTGCTGCCCAGAGACCCGGCTCTGCTGCTTGGGGTGCCCTGGTATCAGCTCTTTGTTTATCACTTCAGTCTGTTGGCTTCCTGGTCACTTTCTCTCATTCATTAAAAGACTTGGTTCTACTGTGTAGTGTAACAGGAGCATATCTCCTCGTGTAAGTTAGGTATCTGCTCAGTTGGGCTGAGCCGCCGGGGTTGCATTTGTAGAGCAGTTGCGTCACCCATAGTCGGTTGTGGGGCGAGTGTGGGTTGGTGGTGAGGTGTGCAGCCTCACCTATCCTGGTGGAGATACAGGACCTGTGGTCAGTGCCGCGCAGGCGACTTCTCAGCAGTCTTCACGAGGATATAGAATAATCCTTTACTGGTGTAAGATTAATCATTCATTTTCTTGAGAAGGTATTTTAGAGCTAGTTCCCAGGAATACAGGGTCCTTGCTTTAAAGCAGCTTGCCGTTCAGTAGAGGTGAGAACTCTGCAAAGAAACATCACAGTATATGCAGCGTAGCAGCGCATGTGGAGTACATAGTCAGCACAGCTGATGGCAGGATTGTGTGATTAACTCTGTGAAAGGCTGTCGGGGCGGGGGGGGGGGG
>NC_041228.1:78518548-78525210 GCF_002837175.3 Physeter macrocephalus
GGGGGGCGGGCAGGGGGAGGGTGATCTCAGCAGACGGGAAGGAGGCTCTAGGCCAGGGACAGCCCTCATGAAGGCTCTGAGACTCGAAAGGGCTACTTTTGTTCAGGAAGTTAGGCGGGGTGGTATCTGGGAGTGACAAGCTGGGGAGGGGTGGGAAGGGGTGGGGAGGCTGAGGGTGGAGAGGAAGAAGCCACTGCAGTGTCTGCTCTTTTCCTGGATCTTATCATCGTGGTTAGAGACTCGAGAAGATGGGATTGGACTGTCTGGGTTTGCACTCATTACCCTGTGACATTACTGAAGCCCTTAATTCTTAGTTTCCTTGTCTATAAAGTGAGGATGATGATAGTATCTCCCGTAAAGGAGTCTTGGCAGGATCCAGTGAAAACGTTTCGTTTAGTAAAGCGTTTAGAACAGTCCCCTGGGACATAGTAAATACTGGGAAACGGTGGCCGCTGCTCTAAAGGTCATCCTGAGCCTGGTTGGTGTTCAGAAGCAGAAGTGCCTGCCTCCCTGAGGGCGGTGGGAAGGTATATGCTGCGGGGGGGAGGGTCAGGGAGGTGGGGAGCTGGTTGAGAAAGTCCAGAGTCAGCGAGGGCTTGATCGCCACAGGAATAGGGGTAGGTAGCGTAGATATTGCGTCAGAACCAAGCAGACGTGGATCGTCACTGACGTTTATGGATCTGTGAGGAAGACGAAACATCTAGGACAGCACGTGAGAGAGTGGGTGAATGTCGGTTCCATCAACAAAGAGACGCGAAAACAGAGTTTCGGGTGGCAGAGCGGATTTGAGAGGGGTTGTGTAGAGAACTTGGGTCCAGGGAGTGATTCAGGCTGGGTTTGGCTGTCAGCAGCGGTGCCTCTACAGCCCCGGGGGGCGGTGAGGTCCCAGCCGAGCGCTGGAGAGGTGGCCTAGGAGGAGGAGGAGGGGCCTTACCCCTGCCCAGCACTGTCCTGTGAGGCCCCTGTGATGTGAGTACTGTGTTACCTGTCGCTGAGGAAGAATTACCACGCTCTTCGCTGTTTGAAACAGCACAGACGTATTATTTCACGTTTGTGGGCACGGCCGGGCGGGGTCCTCTGCTTCACAGCCTCGCACAAGACTCCAGTGAAGGTCTCGGCCCGGGTGGGGTCTTGTCTGAGGCTCAGCAGGGATGATCCGCTTCTGAGAGCTCGAGAGCTCGCTGTGGGTGTCGAGAACCGGCCGGTTCCTCGCAGGCTGTCAGACTGATGCCCTCAGCTTCTTGCTGGCTGTTGGCTTCGGTTTCTTGCCACGTGGGCCTCTCCCTGTGACAGCGCATTCCATGGAAGCTGGCAAGAGGGAGGTCGTGGTCCTGAGTAGCCATCATGTAAGTGACACCCCATCACCTTGGCTGAATCTCAGTGGTTAAAGCAGATCACAGGCTCCGCCCACGTCCAAGGGGACTTGGGGAAGCCGAGGGGCTGCCTCAGAGGCCCAGTGCTATGGGCACCGTTTTATTCCTGTCTTACAAAGGAAGAAACTGAAACAGTTAGGCATGCAAGCAGTGGGGCCGTTATATTTTAAGGACTGAAAAATGGCTCCACGCTTTGACAGTGTGGAGGAGTTCTTTGGCGACCTTTGTTTGGTGTCTTTTTAACGCAGTGTGTAGGTCGAGGCCATATGCTTGTGGCTCAGTGAGTGTGCAGGTAGGAAGAGAAGCTGAGTAGAGATTACTCTTTCAGAAGGTAATGTTAAGAGGAAGAGCGCTTCGCCGTGGTTAGAGTCACACTGAATTACTTCTCTCTATAATCAGAAATTTTTCTTTTCCAGTTCACTGAGTTTAACCAGGAATGCCATTCAGTTGCCAATATCAAGCAAAGCAAATATATAAGCCACTTTTAATCTGCTTTTTAAGAAAAGTGGTAATCCTTTTCACAGTGCCTGACGGTAAGTCACAGTTCCTCGGCCGGGAGCCGCGGGCCTGGCTGCTGACGCCGGCGGAGGAGGAGGCGCTGCCCGTTCACTGAGTTTAACCAGTAACGCCATTCAGTTGCCAATATCAAGCAAAGCAAACATAAGCCACTTTTAATCTGCTTTTTAAGAAAAGTGGTAATCCTTTTCACAGTGCCTGACGGTAAGTCACAGTTCCTGCCTTTATAACGGAGTTTTGATCTAATGCATTTAAAGTAGCGATTTTGGAAACATTACTTTTAAAGCCTTATTTGCTTTTTTCTTCTTCCCTCATAATTCTGCTCTAAGCTCATGTGGAGAGAGCATAAAGAAAGATAACTACTAGTTTCTGGAAATTTATTTATCGTCATCTTTCATCACTTACATTGATATTGGGGATTTTTACCTCCACTTGTTAAAAATAAAATGCTAGCTCTTGACATCTGTCCCTTTTATTTATAGATGAGGAAGCTTTAGTTTATATATGGGATTTTGACTTGGACGACTAGGTAATGGCAGGGTTGTTTTAAATATTCTGATTTCCAGACCTGTGCACTTTCTGCTGTTCCACAAAGTGATGAACTGTTAGGGCCAGAGTCTCTTTCGTGAAGTGTTTCTAACTCAACGTGGAGGTGGAACTCAGAGAAAAGAGGCACCTGGTGGAAGGAATAGGGACTGACTCTTTCCCTCCTATTGCAAGTGGTGGCTCTTCTTATTTGCTGTTAATAAGTTTAACCTTAAGACTTTTTCATGTTACAAGGAAGAAGCAGGGGAAGAACTTTTGGAGTTAGGAAGATGTTGGACCAAATTTTTAATTTTTATTTTTCTTCTGAATGTAGGGTGGTCCATGAGAACAGTGTTAAATATACACCAAACTGTTCTAACTACTATCCTCTTCCTTCCTCAGAACAAATTATTTTTCTTTATAATAGAAGTTACGCTTCTCATTAGCCTTATTACTGTTCATTTTTGCTTTTTAAGCAACAAGTTTACTGAATTGTCCAGTTAGCCATTCTAGACATCAAAACCTATTCTGTATTTTTGTTGCTTATGTAGTATAACTGTGCTCTGTCTTATGTGAGCATAGTTGTCTTTGTACTTGCGTTTGTAAATTGACCACTTTTCTTGTCTGTTTCTTTCAGTAATCGTATCAGAGTGAGGTATAAGCTCACAGAATCCAGAGAAATCATCATGAAGTTGTATGTATTTCTGGTGAACACTGGAACCACCCTGACATTTGACACTGAACTTACAGTGCAAACGTGAGCTGGGTTTCATTGATTCTCATCAGTTTTGCATTTTGTGCATGTAAAAAGTTAAAGAAAGATTGGATTTTGAGAATACTAGTCTTTTATTAAATAAGAGTAGCAATATGGCAAGTCTTAACTCTTTAATCCTCAGCATATTACGTATACAGTTGTCATCTTCCTCTAAAGTGCTAATGATAAATTTGTTAAGTTGTGCTTTGTTCTGTTTGTGTGACTGTATTTTTCAGAGTAAATATACTGATTTCAAACCAAAGCAGTCAAATAGAAGTAAGTTTTCATAGCTGGTTGCTCTTCTCAGTTTCACAGGACGCTGCTGAGGGGGTTATTGCTAGCTACATAAACCAGCATGTACCAGTCCTGTGGTTTTTCGTCATTGTTTTTATTATTTTATGTGAATAAAGTCAATAGTGTTTGTTTTGTTTGTTAATGATAGAGTAAAATTTCGAATTAATCTTATTTTCTTAATGGAATTATGAAATTATTTTTTGAACGTTCTAGTTTTTATAAAATCTGATTTGACCTGTAAAGGAATGGTTTTTTGAAAGATTAGGAAAAGGAAGCAGTTTTCATATGGTGTAGACTTCATGTGTTTTGTGTAATGTGATGTGGAGATTTTAACACACATCCTTTGTTCTTAGGATTTTAACAGACCTGATGCTAATTTGAGCATGTTCCTTTGCTATGTTATATAAAGATCGCAAAAATAAATGTTTCTACTGCCTGCATTTCATAGACCCACTTTTAGGTGTGGCACACGGGTGATCGTTGACCTTCTAGTTATTTATGATTGGCTGGTTGATTATGGAATCCAGCTGCAGAAACAAGAAGCTTGTAGTTTTTACTACTGTTTTTGGGGAAATTTTTAGAGTGAAATTCATTTATCTGTCAGGTATTTTTACATAGTGCCACTTGGATAATGAAAAAAGTTGTCATTGGGCAAATGTAAATAGCTGATGTTTTGACCTCCCTGCCCCCCCTCTTTTAAAGTGTGGCTGACCTGAAGCATGCCATCCACAGCAAGTACAAGATCGCTATTCAGCACCAGGTGTTGGTGGTCAACGGGGGAGAGTGCATGGCTGCAGACCGGAGAGTGTGCACCTACAGTGCCGGGACGGTAGGTGTCCAGGGCCTTTCCTTCCGTGCAGATGCACTCCAGCTTCACGGAGGGGCTCGGGGCTCATGGTCCAAAGGAATGTGTATCTGATTGGTGTATGGAGGGCAGTGTGCACGTTCAGTATTTTGTAACATTTTACTTCTTTTTTTTTTTTTTTTTTTTTTTTGCATTTTTACTTCTATAGGACACAAATCCAATTTTTCTTTTTAACAAGGAAATGATCTTATCTGAACGTCTACCTGCTATTCCTAAAACTACCTTTTCAACAGAAAATGACATGGAAATAAAAGTTGAAGAGTCCCTTATGATGCCTGCAGTTTTTCACACTGTTGCTTCAAGGACACAACTTGCAGTGGTAATTGTAATATTTATTTATACCTAGTACAGTTTAAAATTAAAAATTGGCATTATTTAACAGAATAATGTCTTATTCACATGCTTGGTAATGGTTTTGTGGACTGTTAGCTTACTAGGCATTGGCGAATGATCTAAAAAATTGATTGCTTCTAAAAGCATTCAAATCTTGGGCTTCCCTGGTGGTGCAGTGGTTAAGAATCCGCCTGCCAACGCCAGGGACGTGGGTTCGAGCCCTGGTCCAGGAAGATCCCACATGCCACGGAGCAACTAAGGCCATGCGCCACAACTACTGAGCCTGAGCTCTAGAGCCTGCGAGCCACAACTACCGAGCCCATGTGCCACAACTACTGAAGCCCACATGCCTAGAGCCCATGCTCTGCAGCAAGAGTAGCCACCGCAGTGAGAAGCCCGCGCACGCAACGAAGAGTAGCCCCTGCTCGCTGCAACTAGAGAAAGCCCGCGCGCAGCAACGAAGACACAATGCAGCCAAAAATTAATAAATACAAAATAAATAAATTTATTAAAAAATAAAAAAAATAAAAGCATTCAAATCTAAATAGCAGAGTAGTCTACGTTATAGAAGAAACATGCCAAAAACATGAAAAATAACAAACTTTGAAAAAATATTTTGTGATTACTTTGTCTGGTTTTTAAATTTCAGGAGTGTGCTTTGTTAGTCATCCTACGTTTGCAAACAGTTACAAGATCTTAGAGTAGAACAGCTGTCTTAAACATGATTTGTTTACTCTTTCCTAGATGATGGTTTGCAGATAATGAGTTCAGGACATTTCTTTGATCAGTGCAGTACCTATGTTTGAGTAGACAGACATAGGCACAGAGAGCTTAAAGAGCCCTTAAGATTGTGACTCCTTCTCTCATATCCATATTTAGGTCCTAGAGGAGCACCCAGTTTCTTCCTAATATGTACCTCTTGTGTTGCTGCTTGCAGTGCCCATGCATTGTTTCCCAGTCATTTGGTTTATTTTTTGTTTTTGTTTTTTTGTGTTTGTTTTTGACTTGCTGGTACTTTCCTGTAATACTGGCTGTAAGCTATCAGTAGTGGGACACATTTTGCTTTCAGACACTAAAAAAACAATGTTATCTTTTAGAATCAACTGAAAAAGAGTATTTACCTTTTATAAAAATAAATTAATGAAATAAACTATTAAGTAGTAATATTTGCGTTTTTTAAAGAAATTTCAGAGCGGGTTGTTTTAATGTAGTACATACATTTGTGAAACTATACCATTTTTCACACAGGATACAACATAAAAAGAATAACCCCATCTTTCTGGAATATGCTTGATAAACATTAAAGAGTCTGGAAATGATTTTTATGGTTACATTTTTTTTTTTTAACATCTTTATTGGAGTATAACTGTTTTACAATAGTGTGTTAGTTTCTCCTTTACAACAAAGTGAATCAGTTATACATATACGTATGTTCCCATATCTCTTCCCTCTTGCGTCTCCCTCCCTCCCTCCCACCCTCCCTATCCCACCTCTCTCATGGTCACAAAGCACAGAGGTGATCTCCCTGTGCTATGCGGCAGCTTCCCACTAGCTATCTAATTTACATTTGGTAGTGCATATATGTCCCTGCCACTCTCTCACTTCGTCACAGCTTACCCTTCCCCCTCCCCACATCCTCAAGTCCATGCTCTAGTAGGTCTGTGTTTTATTCCCATCCTACCACTAATCTCTTCATGACATTTTTTTTCTTAGATTCCATATATATGTGTTAGCATACGGTATTTGTTTTCCTCCTTCTGACTTACTTCACTGTGTATGACAGACTCCAGATCTATCCACCTCATTACAAATAACTCAGTTTCATTTCTTTTTATGGCTGAGTAATATTCCATTGTATATATGTGCCACATCTTCTTTATCCATTCATCTGTTGATGGACACTTAGGTTGCTTCCATGCCCTGGCTATCGTAAATAGAGCTGCAATGAACATCGTGGTACATGACTCTTTTTGAATTATGGTTTTCTCAGGGTATATGCCCA
>NC_041228.1:78525881-78566165 GCF_002837175.3 Physeter macrocephalus
AGATTGCTTTTGCTATTTGGGGTCTTTTGTGTTTCCATACAAATTGTGAAATTTTTTTTTCTAGTTCTGTAAAAAATGCTAGTGGTAGTTTGATAGGGATTGCATTGAATCTGTAGATTGCTTTGGGTAGTAGAGTCATTTTCACAATGTTGATTCTTCCAATCCAAGAACATGGTATATTTCTCCACCTATTTGTATCATCTTTAATTTCTTTCATCAGTGTCTTATAGTTTTCTGCATACAAGTTTTTTGTCTCCTTAGGTAGGTTTATTCCTAGATATTTTATTCTTTTTGTTGCCGTGGTAAATGGGAGTGTTTTCTTAATTTCACTCTCAGATTTTTCATCATTAGTGTATAAGAATGCCAGAGATTTCTGTGCATTAATTTTGTATCCTGCTACTTTACCAAATTCATTGATTAGCTCTAGTAGTTTTCTGGTAGCCTCCTTAGGATTCTCTATGTATAGTATCATGTCATCTGCAAACAGTGACAGCTTTACTTCTTCTTTTCCTATTTGGATTCCTTTTATTTCTTTTGGAAATGATTTTTAGAAAGCAAAATTATTTTTAAAAAGACAAACTCTGTAAACTGAATTTATGTAATAGAGTCCTTTAGATTTGTTTTCTGATATTGGTCTATAAATAAATTAATAAAACTAATAAAGATAGGTTACACAGTTGCATGCCACTTAAAAAGCAATAGTTTTGATTTAATTGAAAAATATAGATACTACATGCTAATAGAAAAATGTAATATTAGATATAAAAATTATAGGCTAACCAAACAGGATGTATAATTGTTAAGTGATTAGAGTAAGAAATCAAAAGAACAAATAAAACTTGATAAAAAGATTTAAAAATCAAACAGATGAAATGAGAGAGAGGATTCGTGTAGCAGTAAACAATCTTTGCAGTATCTAGTGATGCCAGGTGACAAGTTAAAGAATTGTAAAGGTTTCATCCAGGCATGGATTAAGTCAAGTAGGAAAGAGAAGGGGGTATAATGAGTAGCAGAGAAGAGCTAGGAATGGATACTATCTTCATTAAACTAGCAAAAATCTAGATAGGATATAATCGAAATAATAAAGTGAATACTAAACATAAAATAGTGAGATTAATACAGTCCAGTATTTGGTTATTTATTAGCCAACTTTTCTCTTATTAAAAGAAATTTTATGTTATGATCAAAACAGAAAACAACTATGCCATCACAGGACATACTGCTAAAACAGGTTGCTAAAGTATGAGAAGAAAGATACGCACGGAACTAGTAGATAGTGGTTGTTAAAAGCATTAAACAGAAAAAAGTGAAATTAATAATAAAAGATTGAATTTATGAAAACGACAAGCCACATCTGTATTTGCCTATCAACACAGGCTAAAGATAACAATATTAATCCCGGGAGAACTTTTAATATAATGACTTATGTCAGTGTTCATAGCAAATGGTGGAAACAGCTCAAATGTCCAGCGGATGGATACACAAAATGCGGTATATTCGTACAGTGGGATATCATTCACCCTTCAACAGGAAGGAAATTTGTGATATGAGCTACAACATGGAGGAACCTTGAAGACAGTATACTAAGTGAAATAAGCCAGACACGAAAGGACAGATAGTGTATCATTCCAATTATGTGAGGTCCCTAGAATAGTCAAATTCACAGAGACGGACAGTAGAATAGATGTTACCAGGGGCCGAGGAGTGAGGGGAATGTTGAGTTAATTGTTTAATGGATGTGGAGTTCCAGTTTGGGATGATGAAAGAATCCTGGAGGTGGGTGGTGGTGATGGTTGCCCAGCAACGTGAATGAGTTCATGGCACTGAGCCATACACTTAAAGATGGGTTAAAACGCTAAAATTTATGTGTGTTTCACCACAAAAAATTTTTTAAGGGAGATTTTATTTTAATACATTTCTCTCATAATCAAAAGGATCTTGTGGACTAGATTGAATTCACTGAATCCTAAAAATATAGAATATACTTTTTTCCTTATAGATAAAAACCCAGAAGAATATCAAAAGACTAATATATTAATAGCAAAAAGCAGATGTTATAGGGATGCAAAGATGGTTCAATATTTGGATATGTATTAATATAATTAATTGCCTCAATCACTAATACTTTACAGGAGAAAACAGAGCATCATATTAATGTTGTCTGGAAGAGGCATGTGTTAAAATTCAGCAGCTGTTCCTAATAAATTAAATAGCCCTAGAAGGGAGCAAAATAAATGTAACACAGACTTGACCAAATATAAAAAGATAATCAGCTTTCAAGTAAGTGAAAAGCTAGAGTCACTTGCATAAATCAGGATAAACCTGTTCAGTATTCTTTTGGAACTTCTGGGAAATATATTGAAATAAAAAAAGTAAGTGGTGAAGTTAATGGAAAAGAAGCGAAAAGCACCCATTTTAGGTGATATGATTGCATATTTGGGAAATTTGAGAGAATTTAATAAAAACCCACTGGAAGGAATTGTAAGGTTGATTGCGTGTTTGATAAATGTATAAACATCATTCCTATTTCTCTGTATTGGCACTACTTTAGAATAGAAATGGGAAATATATTGCATTCTCAATAGCAACAACAACAAAAGTCTATAAAGTTCCAGAACGTAAAAAATTATTATTTTTTTAATCTTTAAAAAATTTTTTATTTTATAATGAACATAGTTTATTAACAATAAAACATAATCAAATGAAAAGATATATTCTTAATGTTCATGATCATTTTCTAATTACTATCTGTTCACTAGCTTAATTAGTTACAGTTAATTGCTATGATGAAGCATTTTTGCTTTGGGGGTGGTGAGGGGAATTTGGTTGTTTAGTTTGTTTGTTTTATTGTTTTACATAAAATGGATGTTAAGTTTGCTTGGAAGGATCGGTGTCCAGGAACAGCTAAGAAAGTGAGGAGGAAGAAGAACGGGAAGTGGAGGGAAGAATGTACCTCTCAGGTTGTAGCATTCACCCAAAGCTACTCGGACCAAGACAGAGACCCACAGTCAAACTGTCCATCACGTCAGCAGTTAGAGGCTCGGTCTTTTTTTATTTTTTTTGCTGTGCCACTGGGTTTGTGGGATCTTAGTTCCCCCACCAGGGGTCAAACCTGGGCCCCCAGCAGTGGGAGCGTGGAGTCCTAACCACTGGACACCAGGGAGGTCCCGAGCCTCTGTCTTTTAACCATCCAGAGCGTGGTCTCCAGAGTCACGTTTCCCAGTTACTTGTGTGACCTTGGACTGTTGTCTTTACTGCTAGTGAAATTAATAATAGAGTGTTGTTTATTGATAAACATATTTGAAAATGGACATATCACAATTATACATTCATAATTTTTAGTGCAGTTTCACAAAGTGAACACAAATTTTAAAATACGGTGTCACCCCAAAAGCCCTACTTCATGCTTTCTCCCTTTCAGGACCCATTATTTCTCTTCCATGAAGTTAACCAATATCCTGACTCCTCAAACGGTTTGTTTTCTTTTGTGTCTGGCCTCTTGGACTCAGCATTACGTTCCTGAGACTCGTTCATGTAATTGCGTGTATTAGTGGTTTGTATTCATTGCCGTGTAGTATTCCACCGTAGAGGGTTCACAGTTTTACTTTTGATGGTTATTGCTCCGTTGCCCTGCGTGGACCTCTAGCCGCATGTACTCTCAGGAGCAATGAGTTCCTCCTCATTATCGCGGCAACAAGCAGGAACCAGAAGCTGAAACTTTCCTGTAACAGTGCTTCCTTTGAAATGAGTTCAGAGTGCATTCATGCATGTACGTAAGTACACACATGCAGACATGCACACGAACATTACCTTCTTTTACCGATTATTTCTTCTTTTCCAATATAGGAAATGTATGAAGTTGCCAAGAAACTTTGCTCTTTCTGTGAAGGTCTGGTCCATGATGAACATCTGCAACACCAAGGCTGGGCTGCAATCATGGCCAATCTGGAGGATTGTTCAAATTCCTACCAGAAGCTACTTTTCAAATTTGAAAGTATTTATTCGAATTATCTGCAATCCGTAGAGGACATCAAGTTAAAACTTACTCAGTATGTTTGCCATTAAAATGGATAATAAGATGTTTGTTTAAAATACCTTTGCAGTTTATCAGTAGTTTTAGTAACAGTAATTTCGTTTCTAGTAGGGCATATATTTATTATAATTGAGGTTCATGTTTTTGAGACTTTCATGATGTCTTTTATGGACTGTAAAATTTTTTAAATTACAGACAGTTTTATTCTCCATATATTTTATGGATCTGCCATGTTTCTTTTTCTTATATTTTCTTTATGTAAAAGGCTCAAAATACTTTTGAAATCGTTTAGAAACCCAGGAACCTTTGTCTCTTGCCTTGCTACCAATTTTACAATAAAGTAAAGCACAATGCAGAAATAACAATCTAATGGGAGTGGAAAAGTTTTCAAACATTAGGCAGTCAAGGAAAATTTTATTTTTCTTTTTAAATATTGCCATATGATGAAGGCTTGCTGAGATGGAAAAAAGCCTTTGTGTTCTGGTTCTCATTTAGATGTTTTTCTGGTTCTTTGCATATAAGCCCATCTGATACCCATTGGTTCTTTTTTAAAAGGGCTATAATGAATGTAAAAAAAATACGGCAATAATTCCACACAAATGTAGCCCTCTGTTGTGTGTGTGTTTGTGCTTTCAGTGTTTTGTATTCATTTTTTTGGTTCTTAAATTTTTTATTTAACTAGAGTTGGAGGGAAGTATCATTTTCTTTTTCTTCTTTCAAGTGAACTTTATTAATTCAAGTTTCTCTATTTTGTGGTATGAATATTTAGAACATTTGGGCCTTAAGTGGACAATGGGATGCATCTTGGGAAGGAAGGAATGATTAATGAAGACTGGAAAGAGCATTTAAAATTTTTTATAACCTGAAATTTCAAGTAACTGTTTTTTGGGGGGATGGGTAGTTCTCTCAGATGTTAATTTAATGTAGGAGCCTGAATCATTTTACATATGTTTTTACAGAAGTCAAATTATCAAGATTTCATCTTTTCCCCATGTTTTTTTGACAGCATACATCTACCTACCTGTTTATTTTCAGGGAGTGATGAATACAAGGGTTAACCTTAATCTCTAATAAGAGTGTTAATTTTATGCTTTGCTTTCAGTATATCAAAAATGATTTGTCTTTAAGCTAATCGAACATTAAACTTTCTATGGTAAATCTTTTTTATAAGTTCCAATTTTTTATACCTTAAGGTTTGTTACAAACCAAGTGCCCCCATGTCTAGTGTAAACTTGCTATCCTTACTTTAGAGGGTGTTTCAGTGTGTGAACGATATCCTCCTTCTCTCGGTCTTCTTTTAAAGAACACCTCATGGACTACTTAGATGCGTGTAGTGTTAACAGAGAGGTGGTGAGATTTCTGTGTGTGATAATAACATTTCTTTCAAAATGCTAACCTCTGACTAGAGCAGTCCCATTATTTTACTGACAGGTCTTTTGTACTTTAAGTTTAGGAACTGCGGTTTCAGTCATGGCCAAGATTCCACTGTTGGAGTGCCTAACCAGACATAGTTACAGGGAGTGTTTGGGAAGACTGGATGCCTTGCCTGAACGTGAAGGCTCAGAAAAGGCCGACATGAAAACCTCCACTGAACTGGTGCTCTCTCCCGATACGCCTGCAACAATGAGCAAACCCTCCTTAACCTCATTTCACAAGTCCGTGGAACATGTAGCCCCAGACACCACAGATGCTGAAAGTGGAAAAGAAATGAGGGAACCTTGTCCAAGTCCTGTCCGGCAGGACGAAGCTGCAGTAGATGCTAAAGACGGTGACCTGCCTTTTTTTAATGTTTCTTTGTTAGACTGGATCAATGTGCAGGATAGGCCTAATGACGTGGAATCGCTGGTCAGGAAGTGCTTTGATTCCATGAGCAGGGTAAGAGTCATCTGATTTTTCTTGTCATTTAACCACTTGAAATTATGTAACCTGTACTAAATGCTTTCTGTACAGTAATGGGAGAAGGGGCGGGGGGGGTACTACCATGTTATAGCGGAAATAGTGAGCCTTGGAATAAAACTTTATGACCATATCTAAGACTTTGGACAAATCAAATCATTTAATGCATAATCTTATTTATGAACTGATAGTAAATTTGGGAAGATTATTAGAAGTAATATACGTAAAATCTCTATGCAGTGCCGAGCCTTGAGGTGTCCACTCCAGTGGGGATGGTCTTGGTGGTGGTGGTACTTTGAATTTTTTTCCCCCTGATCCTGTAATATTACTTGGACTTTTTAATTTCTCCTGTCCTCTAATTTGTCCCTACAGTTAGGCTCTTTGATCTGCTAGGTAAAACTTGAACAGTCTTGCTGGTTCTCATTATTGCGCCTTGAGTACTGAGCATTCTCTACAAGTAAATCTACAAGTAAATTGGTAAAATGATAATATTTGGCCATCGCTGTTTCTTACATTAACTTAATAATGATTCATATGTTCACATTTACAGATGCTGTAGAACTTTCAAGCTTTTGGGGGGAAAATATTAATGATATAATTTCATTTTTATCTATAACAGTTTTTGTACACTGAGAATGATTGACGTTCCATGAATACACAAGTCTCGAGCGGTTAGTTCACGGGAGTAAGCAGCATCCGAAGGCAGATCATTGAACCTTTCCATCTCCCGGAAAACCCCCATGGGCCTTTGTTGCATCACTCCCCCGCCCCCGCCCCCGCCCCACCCCCTCCCAGGGAACGCGTCTGTGAGGTTTAAAAGAAGTAATTTTAGACACTGTATCTGCCTGAGATATTTTAAAATCCAAAACCTAGACATTGTGGTTTTAGTTTTAGTTTTTAAGTGTAGTGACTTGTGTTTTGGATTAAGTTCTCCCCCAAGTACAGTTATAGAAACTTTTAAATCTGGGGAATAAATCTGGAATAACCCTCTTCAGATCTGATCAGTAAGTGGATAGAAAATCTTTGAGGCCTAAGAGGGCGTTGCTGGGGCACGCACGTCAGTGATGCAGAGACCATTTGGGACAGTGTTCTGAAGGCTGCTGTTGTCTGAAGATGGTGGGCAGGGTACTTAAACTTTTCTCAAAGGCAAACTTTTGGCTCAGTTGGAAAAGAGACTTACTAATCTTTGGTTGGTTATTGGGGGAAAGGCGGCACACCGTCTGGGATGCCTGGAAAATAGCAACATTTTTTCTTGTTTCAGTTATTGGACAGTAAAAATGGAATGCATTCTGAAGTTTATTCTTAATTCTTTCAGTACACCCATTTCCCTGATGACGTCCTTTAGGCATTTCTTTCATTTTGGCCATTTATTATTTGTTGTCAAAGAACGCTTCAATTGAGACATTTGCCAGGGCGGGGAAGCATGGAATATATTGTGCAAAGATTACTGCCAGAAATGAATGAAAACTAGTGTTCCTATTCAAACTGTTGACATTTTAGTAGCCTAAAAATTCCATCCGTGATTGTGGAAAATCAACCTCATGATTGTGATAGGGTGAGTGACGTGTCAGTTTTTATAATTCCACATGAATCAGAGAACAGGGCTCTAGGCCACGAGAACCACTTTTTTAAAGGGCTTGCAGTTGGCTTTGTGTTTGCATGTTTAAATGAAATCTAGCAAAGCCATAAGTTTTATTCACTTTGTGACAAGAGAGAAGAAACGATGATCCTTTTCTGGCTTAATAACGAAAATTCACAATCATCTATACCTAGGGTTCGCGCCCCGGGCTGGGAGGATCCCACATGCCGCGGAGCGGCTGGGCCCGTGAGCCATGGCCGCTGAGCCTGTGCGTCCGGGGCCTGTGCTCCGCAACGGGAGAGGCCACAGCAGAGGAAGGCCCGCATACCACAAAAAAAAATAAAAAAAAATAAAAAAAATAAATAAAATATTCTTCCATGCTTGTCTGTGTAGTTGTGTTGTACTCTGAGTGAATTATGAGATACAGAAACATTAGAACCAGGAGCCATGGTTTGGAGTTTGTTTTTTCTTCCTTAAATCACTGCTGTGTTTTATGTATAGCTGTAATTTGGCCCAAGGTGAAATTTTGAATTATTTTAGTCATCTTTTTTAGCCTTTTATCACCCTCATAATTTATAACTAGTCAATACTTTGGATTGGAAATGTGTGCACATCGGACTCACCATGGAAATGAGGAAATGTTCACATATGCACGAGTTTTCGTTCATATTGTGCGAAGCAGGTGCTGCCCGTGTTAAATAATGGCCGTGTTAACTTTTTTGTGATGTTAGAAATGCAGCTTCTTATGGACTACGCTGAATTCTTGACAACAGTAGAATAGTTCATTTTTAACTGCTTTCGTATGTTGTCTGTGAGCCTAACACTGTACGTAAAATGAGTAATTTACAGTCCCTTCGATTGTGGTGATCGGGGAAGACGCGAAGGAGGTGGTATTGACTAGGCCCCTCACAGGGAGGCTGAGGCGGGCTTCAGCAGCTGGCAGGGCAATCCGTGTGAACAAAGATCAAGCTAGGGAAACAGCATTCATCTGCAGTTCAGTGTTGTGTGCTTTGGGGACGTGGCTGGGGGCCGAGGGAGCCATTTCGGGATTTCAGCAGAGGACAGCTTAGTAATCACAGCTGGTGTCCATGTGGAGGTGTGAGCGGGCAGGCAGAAGCCCAGGCTGAACCTTTGTGAGAAGGATGAAGGGTTGAACAGGCGTTGGGAGTTAACCTCCTTCGAGATCCTGTAAGAAACAGTAAGGATGGGCCATAGCACACAGTCCTCCGGGATCTCACCTGTTTATGGAGGAGACGGAAGAGGAGCCAGACCCAGCGGAGGGGACGCCCGAAGCTGCGAGGGGTGGTCTCCCTCCCACGGGCAGGCGGGCTACACTGTGAGCCCTGCTGGAAGCCAGTGCACTGAAGACGCCAGTGTGCGGTGTTCTTCCGAGGGAAAGTGGAGCAGGGTGGAGAGAATTTGGGGGGTTCCTTGAATTTCCTAAATTCCAGAAATCTTGGAGAATTAAAGCCCGGGAACAGGAGAGATTGCAGAGTAAGAGAGTGCAGTTGATCAAGGAGCTCCCTTGAGGAGCTACAGACTGAAAATAAAGGTCTCTCCAGGAGGGAGGGAGGTTTGAAGGTGTTGCTGTGTTTTAGGGGGAAGTTAATTGATCAGACAGGTAATGACCAAATAATGTGTTTTCGTTATTAGTTCTTCTCTACTGCATAAGACCTTGAAAATAACATTTTTGGTGGGATATTGAGAATCGAATGAATTGTGGCTTGAATTGAAAGGTGTAATGGGGCTTCCCTGGTGGCGCAGTGGTTAAGAATCCGCCTGCCAGTGCAGGGGACACGGGTTCGAGCCCTGGTCCGGGAAGATCCCACATGCTGCGGAGCAACTAAGCCCGTGCGCCGTAACTACTGAGCCTGCGCTCTAGAGCCCGCGAGCCACAGCTGCTGAGCCCACGTGCCACAACTACTGAAACCCACGTGCCTAGAGCCCGTACTCTGCAACAGGAGAAGCCACCGCAATGAGGAGCCCGCACACCGCAATGAAGAGTAGCCCCCGCTCGCTGCAACTAGAGAAAGCCCGCGCGCAGCAACGAAGACCCAACACGGCCAAAAATAAATTAATTAATTTTTTAAAAAAGTTTAAAAAAAAGTGTAATGCCTAGAACTAGATTCCTACTTATGTATCCCAATATAATCAGTAATAATTGTGTTTTATTAACACCATAATTACCCTGTTCTTGACCTTCTTGTGGAAATATAACCTTGATTTCTCGTGCTTTTGCTTTTCTATATTTTTCACTATTACTGTTTTTCATTAAAGCTGTGTATCAAAATAGTGTGAAATACATTTTAAGCTATTTGCTGAAAGTTTCATTCGCACGTGTCTCCTTGTCATTCAGCTTGATCCACGGATCATTCGACCCTTTATAGCAGAATGCCGTCAGACTATTGCCAATCTCGATAATCAGAACATGAAGGCCATCAAGGGGCTGGAGGACCGGCTGTACGCGCTGGACCAGATGATCGCCAGCTGCGGCCGACTCGTCAACGAGCAGAAAGAACTCGCTCAGGTGCTTATTGCAGACTTCTCTCAGGAAAAGGCATTTGCGGTTTTCGAGACACATCTTTTACGTGCACTTTCAGTTTGCTGTGCACCGTGTTTTCACTTCACCCATGAATACTGTTAACGCGGTATTACTGGTTCCACGTAGTGAAGGAGGAGGAGGCCACTTCTTCACGTTCAGGTTTGAGAACGCCACGTGAGCTGAGGCTGCGGAGGGTGACAAGCCGGGAGGTGGCCCGGAGACGCTGTGAGTGGCGGGGGGGACCTGCGCACGCTGACAGCCCCGTGCTCGACACCCGAGCACCCTCTGCTCCCTCCTCGGGGAGAGCCGGGCGCCTCAGAAAACTTAGGTCTAGTTTAATGCAGTGCTCTAGGGGCCCTGTTGCCAGGTTAGGTTGGTGACGAGAGGAAGCTGGTGGAATCGTGGGGAGTTATCCACGTGGTGACTGGCCGTGACTCTCGACTGCTTTGTGTGCCCCCTCCCCTGGCGGGAGCACTCTGTGAAAACAGCCTGGAGCCAAAAGAGGTCACTTTTCTAACCTTGACGCTCACACACGCTTTTCTGGTCCAAATTTCCCTGCCACCACTTTTCCTCTAAATGTGTTCTTTCATTAGAAGATCAGAGTGGTCATTTTAATGGGTACAGATGCTTTATTTCACCTGCGTGGCTGAGGACGTGCAGTATCGGGTAGGTAGATATAAGATGTGTCGATAGAGACTTGCTGTGTTCTTCTTACACATGTTTAAACTACTCATAGCATTTTTATAGCTTACTAACTGAATTCATCTTGTAATTACCAGATTCTCCTTTTCTGTCTCTTGATTTTGGATCCGGCCCCCTTACTGTGAACTGAATTTCTTTATCTTGTGTTTTCACCGAATGGAGCCCTCCCAGTGCAATGCTAAGATAAGATGTGATACTGGGTGTCCTTGGTTAATTCCTGATCTGTAGAAAATGATCAACATTTCACCATTACAGTGTTCATAGTAGGTTTTTTTTTTCCTCCTTGTTTTAATAGAAACCCTTTATCAGATTAAGAAAGGTACGTTCTACTTCTAATCTTGGACCATCCTTGGATTCTTGGAATAAGCTCAACGTGGTCATAGTATATTGTCTTTTTAATGTATTAGCTGTATTCCTTTTAAGGAATACATACATCCTTGATGTATTAAAGTCTATCATACGTTAAAATATCCTTTAGTATTTCCTTCCAGGGGCAAATTCAGGTTTTGTCATTTGAAAATCCTTTGTTTCTGAAGGATATTTTCTCTTAATAGAGAATTCTAGGCTGTTACTGACTTACTTGTAGCACTTTGCCTTTGGTTTGGGTTTTAGCAGTTTCACTGTGATATGGTGAGGTGTGGCTTTCTTTGTATTTCTCCTGCATTGGGCTTGTGTTTCATGAATTGTGGATTGATGCCGTATTTTTCTTGGATTCAGTAAAAAGCAATTGAAAACCTATTAAGATTTTATCAAAGGAGAATAAAACAGTAAGTTACTTTTTAAAAATAGATTAAATTACAGAAAAAGCATAGCCACGGTTAAGCACGCAGCATATTGGAAGAAAAATAAGATATTTTATTTTCAGATATTGAATCATCTCGACATTTTTTTTAACACACATCATTTAAACTTAAATATTTTCATGATATTTAGAAAAAACATGAAACAGAAAAGAGAGAGAGAGCTACCAGAAAGTAAGAAGACACACTTGCTGTCCTTTGTTGGTTGTGTGATTGAGCCCTACAAGGATAATGATCTGTAGTCGCAAGTATTACAGCGAGATGGGTGTGCAGATCCTGAAACTTCTGTAACATGGTAACTAGTGAGTAGAGTAGGGAAAAAACCTGTAAACACAGTGAAATACTCAGCAAGATGTCTCCTCAAGATGTCTTTGGACTTTTTTTTTTTTTAAGTGTTTGCTCTTGGCTCTGGTACATCTGTCTGAATTAATCTATAGCCTAAAAACAATCCCTGCCTTACAAAAAGATGCAAGGTTCACCTGTGAAAATAAATAAGGACAGCTAAGAAAAAAGTGTTTCCTATGAAACAATAAAATATACTATAGAAGTCATTGTTCTAAAGATAATGAGCACAGATCAGTGGAACAAAGTATATAATAGCCCAGAAATACCGCAGGAAGGAATGACTTTTCAGTGAGTAGTGCAAAGTCGATTGATTGATTTTTATTGGGGGAAGTGTATAATATGCTGTTGAATATCATTGATTAGATTAAATCTGTTGTTAGTTTCATGGGGCTTAAAGTCAGTGCCCCTGTTTTTATTTACCCGTGCTCTGACTGAACTGTGGTGTAGCAGGAGTTTACAGTCATTGGTTCTAGTTCTGATTTGCCTGCTGTGTCCTTGGATATGTTGCTTTAGCTTCCTGGGTCTCATTTGTTTTTCTGGCATGAAAATGGAACAGAATTAGATGAGCATAAATTTCTTAAGAACTCTGAATCTTTTGCTATGGACACACACCTACTACACTCAGAAAAGTAGGAGATTTTAAAATCTTATTTGAAAGTAGAACAGTTCATGTCTAATGTAAAGCTTTTCCTCTTAAATGAATGCTCATGGTTTTCATGAAAGTTAATATCGTTTAAAATATTTTCTCCCAAAGGGATTTTTAGCTAATCAGATGAGAGCTGAAAACTTGAAGGATGCGTCTGTGTTACCTGATTTGTGCCTGAGTCATGCAAATCAGTTGATGATTATGTTGCAAAATCATAGAAAACTGTTGGATATTAAACAGAAGTGCACCACTGCCAAACAAGAACTAGCAAATAACCTTCATGTCAGACTGAAGTAAGTGATTCTAGGGTATCTAATTTGGGATGTTTAGAGTTGATTGTTTTTTATTTCTCCCACGTGATGGCGTAATCTTATCACCATTTTGACATACTTCACTGGTTGGTTAACATGGGCTTGGATGATTTTTACAGAGTTTGTGTGTCTTATTTCATTCTGTAGGTGGTGTTGCTTTGTGATGCTTCATGCTGATCAGGATGGAGAGAAGTTGCAGGCTTTGCTCCGCCTCGTTATAGAGCTCTTAGAGAGAGTCAAGATCGTTGAAGCTCTGAGTACAGTTCCTCAGATGTACTGCTTAGCTGCTGTTGAGGTTGTCAGGAGAAAAATGTTCATAAAACACTACAGGGAGGTATGCAGGTTGGATTGTACTTTGATTGTGCCTGAGCCTCAGTGACTTGGCGTGTGACACTAACAGAGGCTCTCCTTTTCTTAGTGGGCTGGTGCTTTAGTCAAAGACGGAAAGCGATTATATGAGGCTGAAAAGTCAAAAAGGGAATCCTTTGGGAAATTATTTAGTAAGTGTTCTTTATTAATAACTTACACTTTTTAAGAAAAAAATGCTGTTTTTATTTCATAGGTATGAATAGCATTATATAGCATGAGTTGTAAAATAACCATATTGTTAATTTCTTTACACAGGGAAGTCCTTTTTAAGAAATCGTCTGTTTAGGGGATTGGACTCCTGGCCCCCATCCTTTTGTGTATGTAATTTATTTTCTAATATGACTAAATCCTGTGTGTGTTCAGACCTTTATTTCAGAAGTAGAGATATTTATCAGAAACAGAAATTTTTTTATCAAAATGTTTTTGGCTTTAAGATGAATTCATAGTTTTTGGTCAGGAGTTTTCACTGCATGGGACGATCAAGTCCTACTGCACTTTCGAGATGGGTGGGAACAGATTCTCCCCCTCACTTTATCTGTCTCCGCCCCTCCTGTCCCTGCTGCCCTTTCCCTCCCCTCCCCTCCCCTCCCCTTCATTCATGTTGCACAAATCAGAATAAGGTGACCCATCAGGTCATCTTCATTGAAACCATGAAAAATAAGGTTGCTGTATTTCTAAACCAGAGTGGTCTGGGGACCACTAATTTTATTACATGAAAAAAATGATTCCGTGATCATAGAAGTTTTGGAAATGCTGTAGGTTTGTTGTTTTCTCCTCAGACACGCTGCTTAACTGATAAACATGTGTCTGTACTGCAGGATTCCTTAGGGCTCTAAATGTATGTGTTTTTGTGTATCTCTGAATGAGTGTCGTGATAGGCAGGATTTCCCACGCTCCTTCGTCTAGGAACCCTGCTTAATGAAGGGTGTCTTGACATCCCTAAATCTGCATAAGTGACGACTGAGACCATTGGAGTTATCCTAAAAGGTGCATTTCTGGACAGTATTTATAAAGAAATGGTAGATAATTTTTTTATGAATCTGAAGTTTACTAAGACTTTGTATTTTGGAAAATATAATGAAAAGGTGAGAAAAGGGCAAGGAGGAAGTTTTGCGTCAGAAAAAATGATCTTTACTGCATTAAAACAACACAGCACGCTAGTAGGGGACAGGAATAGATACAGAGGGCTGGGGCTGTCCTCACGACTGTGCTGTTGGTCAGGTAGAAACTTGGGAGTAGCCTGTGTAATAGCGAGACAAATGGGTTCCTTTAATGCTGGCGGGAATACCAAAATTCCCATGAAAAGATGCTGAGAACAGAGAGGTGGGGAGTGAGCACGGTGGTTGATCACCAACAGCTTGCATGTCCCTGTTATTTCAGACTCAGAAAAGTGGTCTCCCCATCCTCACTGAATAGTCTTTCATTTGCATCTCATTATTCTGTTTCTTAGGTGTGAGTAGATCATTTGAAGCATTTTTGTTTATTTGTTATTGAATTTGATTATATTAAGAAATCAGTTACAAAATTATACTGTATATTTTTTGGTAAATTATTATTTTTTTAATATAGACACAGAAGCCTCGAAAGTTTGACTGTGAACTTCCAGATATTTCATTAAAAGATTTACAGTTTCTGCAATCATTTTGTCCTTCCGAAGTTCAGCCATTCCTCAGGTAAATACAGGTCATATTTCTAGCTTTAGTTACTGCCTTGTGATGATTTCGTTTCTCTGGAGCTGCGGGAAGAGCAGCGGCGCTCCTAGGAGGCGCCAGACTAGAGGGGTGTAGTGTGCTGACTGGCTCTTTCATGGCTGCTTTGGGGAGTTCCTGGGGGGTATGAAAATCAGCATCAGGAAATGAAGAAGAAGATAAAGTAGGAAGGAATGAATGCCTTGCATGAAGTTAGTTCTTTTCTGGTAGTGATCTGACGTTGTTGCATGCTGCGAGAGAGTTCTGATTTGATTTATCACTTTATTTATTTTTTGTATATATATATATATTTTAAAACTGGAGTGTAATTGCTTTACAATGGTGTGTTAGTTTCTGTTGTACAGTGAAGTGAATCAGCCATATGTATACCTATATCCCCTCCCCCTTGGACCTCCCACCCAACTAGGTCCCCACAGAGCACCGAGCTGATCTCCCTGTGCTATGCAGCAGGTTCCCACTAGCTGTCTATTGTACACACGGTAGTGTATATATGTCCATCCTGATCTCCCAACTCGTCCCACCCTCCCCTTCCCTCCCCCCCTTTAATGATATGTCTTAGTCTGCTTAAACTATTCCTGGTATTGATTGAAAGAGGATGGTGAGTTGCTTTTGACATAGATTATAGTATTTGGTTGCAGTTATCCATTTTTCATTGAGAAATTAGAAATCTAATTTGATTGTGCTCTGTTTCAGGGTGCCCTTACTTTGTGACTTTGACCCTCTACACCAGCATGTACTTGCTCTACATAATTTGGTAAAAGCAGCACAAAGTTTGGATGAAATGTCACAGACCATTACAGACCTACTGAGTGAACAAAAGGCAAATCCCATTCTTTCCAGTGGTTCGCCCCGTTAGCGTAAATGCCTGGGTTGCCGCAGCTCTGTAAGCCTGTCCCTCTCTTTTCCAGGCTTCCGCGAGTCAGACGTCCCCACAGGCGGCTTCCTCACCCCGGATAGAAAGCACGACAGGAATGACAACTACTACCTCACCCAGAACACCCCCTCCACTCACTGTGCGGGGCCCCTTGTGTCCTGCAGTCTGTCCCTTAGAAGAATTGTCTCCGGATAGCATTGATGCACATACATTTGATTTTGAAACTATCCCCCATCCAAACATAGAACAGACTCTTCACCAGGCTTCGCTAGACTTGGACTCATTAGCAGAAAGTCCTGAATCAGATTTCATGTCTGCAGTGAATGAGTTTGTAATAGAGGAAAACTTGTCATCGCCCAACCCTGTCAGTGATCCACAGAGTCCAGAGATGATGGTGGAGTCCCTTTACTCCTCAGTCATCAATGCCATCGACAGCAGGCGAATGCAGGCCACGAGTGCCCGAGGTCAGGAGCACTCGGGCCACCACGCGTCGCTCAGCGTGCAGCTGGAGAAGTGCCGTGTCTCTGCCCACGACTCGCACCGCGGCGTGCAGACCATAAAGGAGGACCTTTGCCGCTTCCGAGCACTGGTGCGGAGGGAGCAGCGTGACCTCTCGGATTCTTTAAGGTGTACCGCGGTAGAAATAAGAAGCATTATTGAAAAAGTAAAATGCTCTTTGGAAATAACACTAAATGAAAGACACCAGGAAGAGCTACAGTCTTTAAAAAGTGACTATGAGGGCAAACTTGCTGCACTAGTAAAGGAGAGTGAAGAAAATGAAAACGAAATCACAAAGCTGAAAGGAGACTTGGTGTGCCTTGAGGAGGTTTTACAAAATAAAGACAACGAATTTGCTTTGGTTAAACGTGAGAAAGAAGCTGTCATCTGCCTGCAGAAGGAGAAGGATCAGAAGTTGTTAGAGATGGAAAATATAATGCACACGCAACACTGTGAGATTGAAGAACTGAAGCAGTCACGAGAGACCGTGCTAGAAGACTTAGAGAAGCTGCACGTGGAGCACTGTGAGAAGCTCCAGCTGTTGAGGGCGGAGCTCCAGTGCCTGGAGCAGAGACACCTGAAGGACTTAGAGGACACTCTGCAGGTCAGGCACACTGAGGAGCTCGAGAAGGTCGTGACCCGCCACGAGGCCTGTTTGGAGCAGTTAGAAAAGGAAAGTCAACAAAGAATCCAGCAGATGCAAGATGCTCACGCCGCAGCCGCCCAGGAAAGGGAGCGGCGGCTCCAGGAGTTAAAGCTCCAGGTTTCTCACTTGTCGGACGTGAGATGTAAGTTAGAGGTTGAACTTGCCCTGAAGGAAGCAGAAACGGACGAAATAAAAATTTTGCTGGAGGAAAGCAGAGCCCAGCAGAAGGAGACCTTGAAATCTCTCGTCGAGCAAGAGACAGAACATTTGAGAACAGAGATAAGTAAACTAAACCAAAAGATTCAAGATGACACTGAAAATTACCAGGTGGGCTTGGCCGAACTAAGAACTTTAATGACAATTGAAAAAGATCAGTGCATTTCAGAGTTAATTAGTAGACATGAAGAAGAATCTGATATGCTTAGAGCCGAATTAAGCAAAGTGACATCATTGCATCACCAAGCATTTGAAGTAGAAAAAGGCCTGAAAGAAGAATTGGCTGAACTGCAGAGTAAACTGGACTCAGAACTGAGTGCTCTTGAGAAACAAAAAGATGAGAAAATCACCCAGCAAGAAGAGAAATACGAAGCTATTATCCAGAAACTTGAAAAAGACAAAGAGGAATGTGTCGTGAGGCATGAACAGGACCGAGAACAGCTGATTCAGAGGCTTAATTGTGAAAAAGACACGGCTGTTGAGACTGCCCGTAAAGAAGTGAACTTGGAAAGGGAAGCTGCTGAGAAGGAGTTGTTAGAAAAAATGAAACATCTTGAGAGTCAAATAGCAAAAAGGTAAGAATGAACTTTAGTCTGTAATCATAAAATTCAAGTCTCAGTGATGGAGATTTTAATTGTGAGTGTAATCACAGTACCTTGATTTACTCATTTACCTTAGGTAAAGGTAACAGTGGAGATACTTTATGAAGTAAAAACGTACTTTTCAAAGTAGTGTTTCTCACAGACATCTAAAAAAAATTAACAGGCTACGTGAATCCATTAGGATGGCTTTTAAAAATGGATTCGTATTTTGGATTTTGAGAGGAATAATTTTTGAAAATTTCCTATGTTTTCGGGATCTTCTTATTCCTTTTTTAAGTTATAAATTTCCTTTTGGTTTGTTTGTAGTTCTTTCCCTGAATTCTTCGTTTGAAGGTTACTTATTTTCATTCTTTTAAAATACCGTATGTATGTGTGTGTAAAAGAGCAGTAGTTAGTAACTTCTAGGTTGGTGCTGTATAGCTTTGTGGTGGTTATTTTCTTGATATTACAACTTCAGTTATTTCCTCTGTGATTCAAAAGATAATGTTAAATGCTGGGTTTATACAGTGGTGAGGGTTTTCGCGTCGTTGTTATTGTTGCTGCCGGACGTTACTGCCTTGGCTGAGAGAAAGTGGGCTTCCGCGTTTCCGCTCGTTAAAATTCTTTGAAGGGGGCTGTGGCCTAATAAACAATTTCTAGAACATTATCAGTTGGTTCTATCATTAATTTTTCCAAGGGAACATATGTATAGGTATATTTGCATTGTCTATTTTAACCTCTGGCCAGAGGTTAAAGGGACTTTTACACCGTCTCTTGTGATCCACTGTCCGCTGTGTGGTGTTCACACCCTGGTGCGCAGTTCACCCTCCGCGTCTGTTTTGAAGACAGAAAGCCTTTATGAGTTCTGGAGGGATGGCGGGCCCTTAGAGCAACTAGGCCCGACACGAACCTTCTCAGAGCCTGGGGGACGCCGAGGTCCGGGCAGTCACCGCGGAAGGCCAGGAGGGTGCCGGTGACACAGCAGGAGGACAGACGCGGGCGCGCCCACCGCGGCTGGCGGCCGGCCGGGCCCCTGGGACGGCGCGGCGGCTCTGCGCGTCCCCGTGGGGCCCAGCGATGGGCTCGGGGTGCGGCTCAGCCCGGGACTGTGTTCCTGGACGATGGGGAGCGGGCCCGGCCGCCCTTCTCCTTCCGGACTCCACGCTCGTCCTTCTCGTTGGCGGGTTTGCGGTTGCAGAGGGGGTTCCGGGAATAACGCGGTGCAGGTGAGGCTCCGGCACGGGGGCGAGCGCGGCACGGCGGGCGGCACGGCGGGCGCCCGGCACCGAGCACCCTGTCCTCCCCCGGCTCCCGCATCTCTCTCACCCGCGCTGACCTGCCGGAGCCAGGCTCCCGCGACGCGGCCTCTGTCCCCCGTCTCCCCTCCCTGGAGTGTTCCCGCCACCCCGGGGTGGATGCGCGGCTCTTTGTTCCCCTTTCCACACGGACGGTCTCTCTCCGATACTCTGTTGGCCGGTCCTCCCCCGGGGCGGGCGTCCTCGAGTTCACCGCTGGTCTTGGGCGCCCCTGCCCGCCGCGCTCTCGTCCTGCCCCTGGGCTCTGGAGCCGGGCCCGCGTGTTGTGCAGCGTCCTCTGGAAACCGGGCCCGCCAGTCTGCTTCCCTGCCAGGCTCGCCGTGGCTGTGATGGAGGGAGGGGAAGCACCTCCTGCGCTCTCCTGGCGCTGCCGGGGCTTGTGGACCCGCCTTGCGTACCACCCCCCCCCCCCCCCCCCCCGCCCCGCCCGGCGTCCTGGCTCCGTGGGCGGGACGGTGTCTGCTTCCTGACAGGCGGCTCAGGTCACATGGTAACTGGGGAGAGCATGGTCCTGCCGGGGCTTGTGGACCCGCCCTGCGTACCCCCCCCCCCCCCCCCGCCCCGCCCGGCGTCCTGGCTCCGTGGGCGGGACGGTGTCTGCTTCCTGACAGGCGGCTCAGGTCACATGGTAACTGGGGAGAGCATGGTCAGGCTCTCGGCCTCTACAGACCCAGGAGCTCGCCCTGAGCCATCTTACGGAAGGGAAACGCTCGCCTGCCTCAGAATCCTGAGGGCCTCAGCCGTGATTCTCCTGCAGGACTTGCCGAGGCTCCGTACACTGCCCATTTCTGCCACAGACACTTCAGGCACCCGCTGGGAGACGGGCCCCGCCGCAGGCAGGGCAGCTGGCGCGGGTTGCAGGGGCTCCCGCACAGCAGGAGGCTGGGCAGGTGTCCAGGAGGAGCTGAGCGTCTCGCAGGTCTGGGCCCCTGGGCACTCGGAAAGCTCGCTGTGCTGACAGGCTCGTGGGCTTCCACGGCCCTCATTGCTCACCCCACCGGCACTCACGTGTCTTGCCCTGGTCGCTCAAGTAGTGGCTAATTCCTGTTTACCAGGCCTGAGGAGCATGTTGCCGTAAATGGCTTGGATTAGTGTGATTTCTTGAGGAAGAGCAGGAGGATCGATATCCCTGCCAACGAGATTTCAGCAGAGGACCGGAGAGTTGATCTAATCCTGGATAAGACAGAGCCGATTGCGGTCCCTGTCGGTGAAATCACGCTGCTTCCTGTGGCCCCTACCCGGGATTGATAGTCTGTGGCCGGTGGGAGTCCAGCCCACAGCCTGCTTTTGTAAACACAGCTGTATTGGCTCACAGAGAAGCCATTTCTCTAGCTGCGGCCTGTGGCTGCTTCCGGCAGAGTTGAGTAGCTGTGACGGAGGTTGTCTGAGTAACGTTTATACTGTTCAGTAACTGTCTTTACAAAGAAAAGTTTCTTTATCCCTGGTCTGTACTAATAAGAATAAAGGGGGAAGAAATCACGGAATCAGTAACTACATGTCAGGTAGTGGTGGTCTTGTTAATCTGCTGCAGTAAAGAGGTTATGTATGAACTAGCAGTTTTATTGGAGTCACTACCTGATTAAATTATGATAACCCATTGCTTGTTTTTATATGTTTCGACAGGACGCATGCTTAAGTTGAGCAAGACAGTGGTAGAAGCCCCCTCTATGTTTTAGGGATTTTACCTGTGGCTCCTTCTGCCATGGTGGTCCTCGCTCCATCAGCAGGGGGCCAGCAGTGATCCGCCGACAGTTGCTTTTACATCTGTTCCATTTCAGATCCTGGATGGAAGGACGCTTCTCTCGTGTATGGTTTTCAGTGGTGTCCTGGTGGGCCACAGCGGCATTCGAGTCACCTGAGAGCCAGTGCTCAGTAGTCCCTCAAAAGTTGATTAATTACCTTCCTTGAATACACACTCAGCCTGGAAAATGGCCGTGGGTCTCTTTGGAGGTTAGAAAGAAAACTCAGTATAAAATTCTGGCATTGTAGTTGGTGACTGACTCAGGTCTTGGGATTGGGTGAGAGATGGTGATTCTCTGGAAGTTAGATCTCTGAACGCCAGCTACTGGGTTTTTAAAAAATCAGTTTAATAAGCCTTTATCGGCCCATTCTGTTAGAGCCCTAGTGACAGCCACTGCCAGAGGTTTTTCTGGGTCAGACTTTTGGTTGCTCTGGCGCTGCTGCCTGTGAGGGTGCCGCGTCCTGCATCTGGTTAAGTGGTGCTGGTCGGCCTCTCCCCTCCAGAACCTGTCCTGCCCGTGAAGCTTATTGAATTTTACTGGCTTGTCCCGCCACTCTCCCTGTCCTGCAGGCGCCCTGCAGAGCCTTCGGGGCGGTGTTTCTGAAAGCCTTCGTGAAGGAGCATTCTCTGGGCCCTACCAGGGGGGGTATATAATAAATCCCAAATTTTAGTTTCTTTTTAAAGAGTCACATTTTGTCAGTGGTAACAAGTTATGCCACTTATTCTTTGAAGTAATGTTGATCATTTTTGAGAAAACATCTGTCAGAAACGCAAGTCTAAGTAACCAAAGCTTGTCATTTTCGACTAGAGGTAGCGCGCCGTGAAAGAAGGTGCTCCTTCGGCGCACACGAAACTGCTGTGCAGGTGCTTCTCCATGAGACAGGTGTACCTTGTGATGCAGAAGGGCTTCGTAGGTGCTTCTTATTTTGTCACACAGAGGATTAAAAGATGTAGGCACAGTGGTCAGGATCCAGTAATGTTAATAATTTTACTGCCTCAAGGATATTCCAAAATAAACCTGCCTTCACTTGGAGTGCCTTGAAGTGCAGGATACAGTGATTGAGAGTATAGTTGGTGCTGCTGTCTCTCCATTAAGGTGTCAGCAGTTTTATCATCTGTGCCATGCCAGCAGGGAGTAAAAGATAGCATCTTGGCGTCATCGTGTGAGTAGCTCTGACCTTAGTGATCCCTTGACAGCGTTGTAGTTACCTCCGGGGTTCTGTGGATCACGCTTTGAGAGTCACTGGTGCAGAGAGCCAGTGGCAGTTTCTGTAAAGGCTTCCTTTTCAGTATTCTACGCTTTGGGGGCTGAGTGGTCTCTGAGCTACTTAGCTTCGCTGTTGTATCAAGAGGAGTGAGAGAGTTGAAGGAACAGGCGCGGCTGTGCTCCGGTGAAACTCAACAGCTCACAGGCCGGATCTGGCCCGCAGGCCGTGGTTTACCTGTTAGGTCCAGGTTTCAGGCAATCACCATAGCAAACTGGTAATAGCTCATATTGAATCTAGAATCCCTGGTCTTTACATCCACGCAAATTTTGGCCTGATTCTTCCTGTTCTAACTCTCATTGGATCCATCCCTGTACATATTTCCTATGATTCTGCCAAAATAAATGAAGAAAATCTTGCAACTGTATTTTCTCCTTGGTTAGATTTTTAGCTTCTCTGGGATCTGGGGATTTGAAAGCCGCGCTGGGTCGGGAAGTAGTGAAATGGTGGGAGAGGTGGTAGAGAAGAAAGATCAGCTTAACTGAGAAGGGACCTCGGGAAGGTGATCCTGATCTCTCCAGAGGAGGGGGCAGGGGAGCTCAGTGGGCACTGGGAGCTCCGCTGGGTGTCTCCAGACTCTCCCTCCCGTAAGACACAGCTGTCCGGTTCTGCAGCGGGGGCCCGGCCCCGCCAGAGCGCCCGTCGCCCTGGCGCCAGGGTGGTTGCCGCCTTCCGGTTTTAGCCGGTCAGAGAGTCAGTTCCAGGTCCCTTTCTTGATGGTTCTCTCCCCTGGGCTCATGTTTGTATCTGTCTGCTGGGAGCTTAGAGAACTAGAACCTCTTTTAAGTATTCCAAGAATAAAGGGCTTAATACTAGGTTTAGAACTCGCATGAATTGGGGCTGGCGGGGCGGAGGGTAGGCGTTGCTGCTGAAGGGCTGGGAATGGGGAGGTTCACGGTCGCCTTACGTACAAAGCGGGTGGCTCATCAGGAAACCGTTACAGATTCTTTCGAGATTTCTGCCAGGTGTCTACTGAGACGTCAACCTAGGGAGTTCACCTGGAAACCCCTTGGGAACCTCACTGCCCTCCTGTCTGGTCACAGCCCCCTCTGGAGTGATAGACTCTTTAGCACTCCTTTATGCAGGTAACTTTTTGTTGCCAAACTTGAAACCAGAGCTTCCTGGGTGGGAAGGGCGTTCTGGATAGTGTCCTTCTCGGCTGCCGTCGCACAGAGGAAACCCTTGAAAAGGAGGGAGGGGACTTGAAGGGAGTGGTGCTGATGTGATGGCACCCAGGCCAGCTCCTCTCCCAGCCGTCCCCACTCGGCCCGTTGTCCATCTGCCAGCAGCAGCGTCGAGAGGCCACCTGCCTGGGAGAGACGTTGGCGAGACATCAATGGGGGTATTAATTATGTCTGTAATGTCAGAGAGGTCCCACAGATCAGCGAGAAAAGGGCAAACAATCCATGAGGAAAATGGGCAGAGGATGTGAATCGACAGATCAGAGAAGACAGAGAGATAGCCAGGATGCGAATAGCTGCTCCGTCTGCTTGGGATTAAGGAAATGCAGAATTAAAAGTGGGTACCTTTTCTCCATATTACTAGGAGAAAGGAAGTCAGTAGTATATATTATTTTGAGAGTTGAGGGCAAGGGCTTTCTCACACCCCATGTGCACGGAACATGCATGCAGGACACGTGTGTGTGGTTTGCATGTGTCGGGAAGCCTGCCTCCCATGCTGTTCATAGTCATGTGTCCAGGAGCAGTTGCTGTGGGTCTGCCTGGGGACGGGACTACTGGAATAGGGTGTCGTTTCGAATCTCTTATTCTGTAATCTGAGAAGAGTTTTTAAAAACCCACGATAAACTACTTGGTTACTAGGCCCAAATCGAATACAGTCACTGACGGGGGAGAGGCCACTCTGGTGTGTGTTCAGCGCGGGTTTCCTAGTTACTAGGAGCACTGGGTGTAATAGCTTTGCTCGCACACACTGGTGTATGGACGTGGGGGAACCAGAGTTGCTCTGTTTCAAGTTCTGTGTGATGGGATGACGTTCCCAGCTGATAACGGATATGCCTTGTTTCCTTGAGTTTTAAGTTCAGGGCCTTTTTAAGGTTTTAAATTAATATATGGAAAGATAGGGTTATGTAAGTTTCTCTTTTGGGGGAGGGCAACCTTTATTGATAAATTTCTTAGATTTCCATGGTAGCACCGCTAGATCAGAAACACCTTTAACTAAATTGTGAGATACTGTAACCCTTTTTTATGTCTTCTCCCCACACAACACAAACATGGCTCCTAATTCCCCAGAGGAAGCCATCCAGTGATGCTGTTAAAAAAACTATTTAGGGGCTTCCCTGGTGGCGCAGTGGAAAAAAAAAAAAAAAAAAAAAAAACTATTTAAAATATTCAGCTATTACTTACTGCTCAGTTGCTAGGGTTAATTCTCCCTGAGGTCAGAGCCGTTTGGGGCCTTAGGGTCCTGCACACTAAAGCTGAGTGACGTGGCTGATGGTAATCTGGAGCATTTTCTAATAGGAGCCTCCAGCAGTGTGACACAGTGTGTACTTTTGGTCAGACTCATCATACAGTCCCTCGATGTCATGGGGATTGGTTCCAGGACCTCCCCCAAATACCAAAGCCCGCTGAAGCTCAAGTCAACTTGTATACAGTAGTGTGGTGTTTGTGTATAACCTCCTGTACACTTCACATCATCTCTGGATTATCTGTCATACCAAACACAATGCAGATGCTGTGTTCATAGTTGCCAGCCCTGTGCAAATTCAAGTTTTGCTTTCTGGAACTCTGGGATATTTTCAACTCGTGGTTGGTTGAATCCGTGGATGCGGAACCCAAGAATAAGGAGGGCCTACCATAAAGCCACGAGAAGCCCTGCCCCGACACAGCATGGTTCTTGATCATTCTTTGTGTTATAAGCTCTCTTTTTTTTTTTTTTTTTTTTTTGGGCTGCGTTGGGTCTTCGTTGCTGCGCGCGGGCTTTCTCTAGTTGCGGCGAGCGGGGGCTGCTCTTCCTTGCGGTGCGCGGGCTTCTCATTGCGGTGGCTTCTCTTGTTGCAGAGCACGGGCTCTAGGCGCACGGGCTTCAGTAGTTGTGGCGCGCAGGCTCAGTAGTTGTGGTGCACAGGCCTAGTTGCTCTGCGGCAGGTGGGATCTTCCCGGACCAGGGCTCGAACCCGTGTCCCCTGGCTTGGCAGGCGGACTCTTAGCCACTGCGCCGCCAGGGAGGCCCCATAAGTTCTCCTTTCTTTGTTTTTACTGCCAGAGCGTTCACCTTGCGGGTCAGCACATACCCTGTACTGACGTCACGGGTGCTCATCCTGGGTGTTGGGGAAGACCGTGTGTTTACAGAGTCAGTAGTGTCTGAACGTCCTTGTGCCTGAACTGTCCGCTCCTTCCTGCCTCATCCTCGCACAGCACTGACCCCGAAATAGAAGCAGCACTCCCCTGGGTGCACTGGGCAGCGCCCAGGTGCAGGGCACCTAGGAAGGAAGGTGCTTCCCGCCTGTGCACGCACACGCGATGGGAGCGCACGATTGCACTCCTACGGGATTCTTATTACTTAGCGTCCTGTGTCAGCTGAAACCTCTCATGCAGACACGCCCCAGTGTTCTGACCAGGGTCCTTACAACAGTCTTCTAAAAATCTAAATTCACTATATGTCGTTATTTCCAGACAAAATTCTTCAGAGACTTTACATTGTACTTAAAATACATTTGGTTACTTTTTCAAAAAATGTTATTGAAGTATAGTTGATTTACAATGTTGTGTTAGTTCTGTGTAATTTTGAAAAAATTAATGCTGTGTTTAATTTTTAAAGTCATACCGTTGAATCTACCAAAGAAGATTCTTCGAGCCTAATCGCTGAACTTCAAGAAAAGCTCCAGGAAGAAAAAGCTAAGTTTCTAGAACAACTTGAAGAGCAGGAGAAAAGGAAAAACGAAGAAATGCAGAATGTGCGGACATCTTTGATTGCTGAGCAACAGGTGTGCAGGTCTCCCGCCTCACTGCATTCATTCTAGGTCTAGAGGAGATGAACATACGTTAACAAGTAAAATTTTTTTGTGTAGCTGGGGTTTCTTATACGTTAAATGTGATTTTCCCACATTGATCCTGATGGTATTTATTATTAAATATCTTCTTCGTGATAGAAGCATTTTCTTTTTAACGGTCATTATGTCACATAGGTGCTTCAGAATGAAGCAGTGCTAGATCAGAAATTAGGAAGTGTAAATTCTGTTCCTGGTTCCTTAGCTACCTATGTGATCTCGTAAACATCATTTAACCTCTTCACATCAGTTTGGTTTTTTTGCAAATGACAGTGTTTGTACTACCGCATAGATGATATTTGAATTTTTTTTTCTAAGCTCTAAAATTTTATTCTAAGTTACATGCTGATAATTCTTATCCATGTGATAGGCTGGTGGTAGGTAATGGTGGAAGGCTGTTGAACTTTGGTGATTCCCTTATTAATGTGGATCGGTGGTGAGCGCTGACGCTTGTGAGGTCAGCCGCGGCCAGTCCACTGAGGGTCAAGATGCCCTGTGAGGGAGCATTACATCAGCTAAGCATTACACTGCAACTGGGCTGCAGTGGGAGAGGAGATAAAGGAGCGACGCGGTTGGATTTCTACGTAATCAGGATCGCTGGCTGGGGCGCGGGGCAGAGTGGGGGCTGCCAGGCCAGGCCGGTGTGAGAGCAGGTGTAAGTCAGGCCGGGGTAACACGGCACCCTTTTTTACCCCGAGGAATACGCTTCTGAGACTGGTAGCCTGTTACAGTTGATGTGCACATTTAATGTGGTGTGGTGCAGTTTTCCTTTTCTTATTGTCTTTTTAGTTTAAAAAAAATGTCAACCAGAGAACAGAAAGCAAATGTACAAGTATAGTTCCAAACACTTAGGAACTTTAAATGTTAAGGCCTGGGGAAAGACAGAGGAGCCTGGAAAAGGGGGACTGAGAAAGAGTAACCAGAAGCAAAGCAGAGTGTGCTTCATGGAAACCAAGGAAATGAACTGTCCGGAGCTGGGGAGGAGCCACCAGGTTTAAGTAAGAATTGTCAGTGAAGAGGCCATTCAGGTCTCTGTTTTCAGAAGTCTGAAGTTGTGCGTTCTTTCTTGTTTCCTCCTCCGTGAGCTAGGTCTTTCTCTCCCACTTTCTTGCTGCCTGTCTCTGTTCTCCTGTGAGCCTGTGCAACTGCAGACTTCCAGCATTAAGGGGAGATGAAATAAGACGGGAACCAGCGTGGAAAGCTGCCAGCCATCTGATCCAAATGTAGTTCTTCTTTTAATAGTTGTCAAACGAGAGGGGAGGTGACTCCTAAGGTACCTGCCAATTTTAAGTGGTGTTTGGATGTTAAGTGGTAGTTACTTGAGTTGATTTGTAACTAGCTTTATAAGGGCTACTTGGGCCTAGTTGGCTCTTACCTTAACTAGTCTTGTTTCTAATATGTGTATTATAAATTGTGTAAACTTTTCTGAAAATCCATTTGCTGTTGCAGAAACAGCCAGAGGTTATGAAAACAAAGTATCTAATATACTATTATAAATATTTGTTAATTTTCTACCATAAATGATACAGAGCAATGGCTTAATACAAAGGCATATCATAAATATTCTTTTTGAGGGGATCTTCCTGTCTGCTTTCTGGCTAGAAATGAGTTTAACTCAGTATTTAACAAATTCACTAATTTTGGCCCAGGAATGCCACATTCTTGTTAAATGTCTCTGTTTCTAGCATCATTGGCATTAATGATTGATTGGAGGATCTTTGACCCTTAATTTTGGAAATTGGCTCACGGGATCTCTGCAGGCAGTTGGTATGTATGAGATCCGCAGTGAGAAGGCCTTCCTAGAAGTCGAGGAGTGGCAGGTCCAGCCATTATAAATCAGCAGATATCCAGATGAGAGGAGGAGATGGGATACAGTCATGTCCAAAATGTGACTGTGGAATCGAGAGTTAGCTAAGGACAGAAGGAAGATTCCAGAGGCAGGGAGATCACTAAAAGAAACAGTTAAGTATATAACAGCACTGGTTAAAGTGTTGGCTATTTTATTTCTTTCCCCCAAATTTAAGAAATATTTACTAATGCTTTTCCTCTGACAATAAATATGTGGACAATAATGTGAAAATAGCATTCATTTTCAAAATATTAAATTGGAACATATCTTAATACAGAACTAGGAAAATACAATCGAATGTGTTTACCACAGTGTGGCATTTTTATTTCAAAATAAACATCACTTGTGAATTAAGCTTTTTCTTCTCCCCATAGAGATGCACCATGCAAAAATAGACGTATTTTCTTTAGCTCTAGCTGCCCTGTGCATGCAGATAATTTAAGTAGTTATCGTTCTGTTGTTCCAGACCAATTTTAATACTGTTTTAACAAGAGAGAAAATGAGAAAAGAGAACATAATCAGTGATCTCAGTGACAAGCTGAAAAGCACGATGCAGCAGCAAGAGCGGGACAAAGGTCAGTGACGCTTCCTAATGCGACGTTGTTAGTTCCGTGTCAAACGCAACGATTGTAACGCTCACGTCCGCCCGGGGCTGCAGATTTGATCGAGTCCCTGTCTGAGGACCGCGCGCGCTTGCTGGAGGAGAAGAAGAGGCTGGAGGAGGAGGTCAGCCGGCTACGGGGCGGCGGCCCTGTCCCCTCCCCGGGGGTGGCCGCCGCCCCCGAGCTGTATGGGGCCTGTGCGCCCGAGCCCCCGGCGGAGGCCCCGGATGCCCTCGGCGAAGGCAGGCTGGACTCAGCGCTGGAGACCAGCACGATGTCTGTCCGGTGAGTGCCCCTTCCTGCTTGCCGGGGGCCGCGGCCCGTGGACCTGAGAGCTGCGCGTGTGAATTCTCCGTGCCACGGCCTGTGATAGCGCCACTGATGGTGTGCGGGAATCCACTTCGGCACGTTTTCATAGCGTGCCACCGCAGCGTGCAGGCGGCCGGGCGGGGACCCCGCAGGGGGGTCCAGGCCTTGAGGCCGTGGCGGCAGGGGCGCAGGGCTTCCTTAGGGTCGCCGGTGCGTTCAGCGTGCTGAGGCCGTGCTGGGGGGAGGCAGTTGTCACTTCTGTGTGGAAACTGAAGTAAAATCAGATAAAAGTCAAACTCACAGAAGCAGAGAGCAGGAAAGTGGCTGCCAGGGGCTGGGGTGGAGCGTGGGCCGTGTTCTCACCAAAGAGGCGGGTAAATGATGTGAGGTGATGGGTGTGTTAGTTAACTTGATGGAGGGACTCCTCCCACGGCGCGCGCGTGTATCAGACCATCGCGCTGCGCACTTTAGATACATTACGGTTTTGCTTGTCAGTTATGGCTCAGCTTAAAAAAATGAAACCACAGCCTGCACGCTCTTTCTTGTTTTCTTTTCTGATTAGTTTCTGACTACCTCAGTGTGATGGGCAAATTCACACCTGACAGTGACGAGCGCTTTGTAGACGTGCAGGAATACTTTTGTAGTCTTTATATAGATTTGGTTTGTTCTTTATGAACTGAAGCTTTGAGTTTTATAGCTCACTCAAGGACTTGTGGCATTTTGTTTGTTTTTAGTTTTAATGGTGAAGCCGCCCAAGAATGACCGTTTTATCTGTAACGTGGAGAAGAAGAATGGTCCCTGGGAGAAAGCTTGAAATTTCAAAGACATTATCCCTAGAAAAATGCATGCACAAAGTTTTGCTCATAATTTCAAAAGGTTTATCAATCTAGGTTCAGGATCTGTGGTATAAATTTTATACCATCCTACACCATCAAAATGTGTCCTAATTTAAACAGGCTGCTTCTGAAAATTTCGTACAAACCCTTAAATCTGTAAAGTGCTCTGAATTAACAGTTACATTTCCAAAACCTTATTGGAGACTGTGAAGTCCAGAACTTTAAGACTTAAACTAAAATAAGCCATTCTCTCTTAGGGAAAACGTCCACATGCTCTCTGAAGAAAGGCAGAGGATAATGCTGTTGGAACGAGTAAGTGCATCGCCTTCTTGAAACACAGGGTTTAAGAAATATGTTCACTCTGAGATGCAGTGAAGTAAACCTTACGCTGAAAGCAGACTTTGTGTTTATAGGTGAGGTTTTTTTTTAAATTTATTTTTTTGTCTGCACCGCGTGGCTTGTAGGATCTTAGTTCCCCAACCCGGGCTCAAACCCGGGCCCTGGCAGTGAGAGTGCTGAGCCCTAACCACTGGACCGCCAGGGACTTCCCCAAATTAGATCTTTTTTAACGGTTATTCTTTTGGTTACTTTCGAGAAGTCCTGTCATCTCTGATCCAAGTGGCCAGGAACAGTTCAGGATTCAGCAATACAGTAGAAGTGTGAATTTCACATATTAATTTCAAAAAACAAAATATTAACTATTTTCCAAAATAGGGCACAAGTAGAATATGTGAATAATGAAGAAAAGTTAGGGTTTTTATAGTGATTAATGGAAGTGAAGAGAAAAAAATGGTAATAAGGGGTTTCTTCTCAGTTGCAGACTTTACACATCTTTGTTCAGAGACCACTTTTCATTGCTTAGGCTTTGAAGATTTTTAACACTTTAGCTCCCTACAAGATAACTGTCTGATAAGGACTCAGGGTCAGAATTGTACAGATTTGTGCTCTTGCACGTGTGCTCTTGTTAGTGAAGGTTCATCAGCATCTGCTGGCGTGAGTATTATAATTGCAGATTCCTCCTCTTGGGCCCGACCTCCTAAGAGAGCCTCTGGGGATGGATCTCAGATAGTTGCTGCATAGTTACAAGGTCACAAGTGGTTCTAATGCATGTTGAACTTTGAGAATCCTTGGCTTAAGGAAATAAACCTAAAATTGTTCTAATTCTCTCTTTTTTTTTTTTTTTTTTTTTTTTTGGCGGTACGCGGGCCTCTCACTGTTGTGGCCTCTCCCGTTGCGGAGCGCAGGCTCAGCGGCCACGGCTCACGGGCCCAGCCGCTCCGGGGCATGTGGGATCTTCCCCGGACCGGGGCACGAACCCGCGTCCCCTGCATCGGCAGGCGGACTCTCAACCGCTGCGCCACCAGGGAAGCCCCTAATTCTCTTCTAAGCCAGTAAATAAGACAGTTGGAAAGGATTTCTAGAAAGGAATATCCCCACAAACCTTTTATAGTAGAACCGGACTTGAGTACACAGACTATATTTTCGAGCATAAACCAGGGGTCTCTCTTTCCCACCCCTGCAGACACTACAGTTGAAAGAAGAAGAAAACAAGCGGTTGAATCAGAGACTGGTAAGGTCTTCTCGCCCAGTTGATCTTGACATTTAAACTGTTTGCATTGCGTTTCATTATAAAGACCAGAAGGCCGTGTGGTGTGATTAGTTCTTTCCTCGTAGTTTTCGTTGAGCTGCGCTGGTCATTGCTGACAGTTGACTCTTAAGCCTGACCACGTGCGCTGCCTCGGTCTTACAATGTTAAAAGCAGCAGCAAAACCCAGATTGTCTTTTCTGATTATTAATAAGCTATAATCTCGTAGAATTGCGTAATTATATGTGTTTGTGGTGTCAGGTTAGGGCTCTTAGTTAAGTGAGCGAATAGTCAGAGCTGCTCCTCATGAGGCGGCTCTTGTTGACGCGTCCGCCCGTAGGTGTGTGGGATCAGCAGGTCTGCCTGTCATGGCTTTTGTTTCTTTCTTTTTTTAACTCATGGTGTTTGAACCTGACACCTTGCCTGAGAACCCTGCGTGGCCCTCTAAATTGCCTTGCTTTCCTCTAGCCTGTGAATCTAACCAAGTGCTTGATGAGTCAGTTTTACAGTCAATCTTACCTGCTTTGATAAAGCAATTGCTTCATCTTTCAAATTCTCATGATGACAGTTTATGAGAAAATAGGAACAGTTTAAGGCCTGTGTTCAGGACTTTTGAAAAATTTTAAGGTACTGATTAGAATTGAGTTTTTTTAAAAATAAAGTGTCTTGTAGGGACACATCTGTGCTTTCTTGCGTTTGCCTTTCTTAACTTGAACAGCAAAAATGACGTATTAATTCCATAGCTCTGCCAGACTGTCAATCATGAATTTATCACCAAAACAATTTTTTGAAGGCTATTTGCTATTTCCGTTACTGAAGCAAACCCTTCTCAAGGAGCCTTGGAGGAGTTGCCTGCGGCCACTGGGGGCGCCGCACAGAACAGACGTGCTCCACGTGTGCTCCGCGCAGCGTCCCCAGCGGGGTGGACGCGGCGCTGGGCGAGGGTTTAGGCACGTTGTTCACAGCTGTGCTCCTGGCACCCGGAATAGTAGGTGGTGCACAGCACACAGTAGATGCTGGGGAAAGGCTTAGGAGGGAAAGGGTCTGGTCCTTCAGATCCAGAGCGCACCCGCTCCCCCGCCAGCGGCGCCTCCGGATCACTCATGCTTTCATATCGATTGACAAATCTGTTCAGCCAGTGCTTCCTCACGTCTAAGCCCTTGTTTGTCACAAATACGTGGAGAGCTTAAGCTTTTTTAAGAAAATCTAAGCAGAGTTGAATACAGTTTGAAAAATGGATCATTAAACTTGTTCTCATTGGCAGCATGTATACTATTCTGGATGATTTTGAAAACAGGTTGGAATACACTTTTAGATCTTTCTAGTCATTATTTGTTGTTTTCTTTCTCTTTTGTTTTTAAACGTTAATTGAGACCCTTCATAGTGTTCAAAGGGAAATGGAAGAAATTCTGAGCGTCAGCATTAAACTTATGAACAAAGAGAAATCCATTTTATCTGTCCTTGATTTGTGTGGTTATAATTGGCCCCAGTCTGCTTGGGAGGGATACCTTGGGACCCGTGTCCCACGTATCATGTGACAGTGTGAGAAATGTGCTGAAGCCTGACTGAGGAGCAGAGAGTCCCGGCCGAGCTGAGGCAGCCACAGACCAGTGAGCCTGCCCCGTCCTGTCCCGTTCCATCGTGTCCCCCTGCAATGCTTATTAGGAGAGGAGGGGGAGCAGCCCCTTCCTTGTGTAATGCTTGCTCGGAAGAGTGGCTTTTAAACTCTTCTCGAAAACATCAGTCTCCTTCCTCGTGATATTTTTTAGGGTTAAATATGTATTTATAAATAAAATGATTCTGTATTCAGTTTTTAATCCAGCCAAACCTGATTAAGAAATAACATAAGTAAAAGTGTAGGTAAATTTGTCCGCTGAAAGTAATTGTTGAAGGAAAGGAATAACATTAATGGAGCAGAGAAGTTTGGACCCTGAAAGCTGGGACACAGACGTGAATGTGTGTAACGTTGGAAGAAATGTTTGCAGTGTGGACCCAGTAAGTGCATCGGGAGAGAACATGTTACTTTTGTAAGCTTTGTCAACATTTCTCTTCCTAGATGTCTCAGAGCATGTCCTCCGTATCCTCAAGGCATTCGGAAAAGATAGCTATTAGAGAGTAAGTATTTGATTTGTATTTTGTGCTTTTTTCTGTGAAAATAATAAACCGAACTGAGTAGTATTGAATTGTCAATGAAAATGTATTTCAGTGGCTGTAATCTCTCAGCTTCAGTCACGCTGAGTGTTTTGTACTCATTCGTAGTTCACATTTTTTTTTAATTGAAAAGCAAGGTTTTTCTAAACTATTTTGGGAACGTTAGGGTTGTATTCGAAGTCCTTCCTGTCATAGCTTTAATTATCACTTACACATACATTCCTGAAGCCTTTTGGATTCTGCTTCCTTTTCAGCTGGTGCCGCCTCTTTTAAACCCCATTTATCACCTTAGTCTTTTTCATTTTAGATTGGAGAATCTTGATGTTTGAAGTTGGAATGTTTCTTCATTTTTATTTCTCAGACTTCATTTTATTGACATGCTACAAATCCATAATACACTGTTAAAATTATCACTTGAATAATTTAATAGACAATATTCCAGGACCAAATTACCCCACAGTAATGTATCGGTTTTTGGCATGGGCTACTGGAAAGGAGGGTGTCTGATAAAGCATTGTTCGCAGCTCGGGAGTACTGGTCATTTCTTCTCTACTTGTCAGGACTGACGTAAAAATAAATAAGACGCTCTATTCTGTCTGTTACAGATCCATCGACCATATTTTCAGTTATCAGGCACTCCCGGTTACTGATCCTTAACTTCTCGTTGGAGTTTTATCTTTTCTCAGTGATTTGAAAGGGCTGGGTGTATCAGTCTTTATCTACCAGCTGTATGTCAAGTCAAATTGATACAAGGTTTTTCAAAGATTAGAGAGAGATGAGCTTAAAAAAAACCAAAACTGCCTCAGAGAGGCCCTGTCTTCCTTCTTTTAAGGTATTCTCCTCCAAAACAGTGCCTGTCACATCTTTTTAGGCAGGCAGTTAATTGTAGGATAAATAATTAGCGAATGATAGACTGTTACGTTTTTAAAGTTTCCCCAGTGATGTTAATGATTTATTAGGTACAGGACCCACTAAGTTATCTTAGATCTAGATTAACTTTGAACTGATATTCCAAACGACAGTTCTGAAGGACCCTGAAGAGACGATACCAGCTGAGACACCCTAGGCGGTCACACCTACTCTTTCCTTCCTGCTCCCTCCTTCCTGGCTTCACCCCGAGTCAGTCATCGCTGTTGACTTGTTTAGGCCTAACTAAGTACATGCAGCTGGTTCAGTTGGGTTTTCTTTCAAATTGAGGAGACTACTTGGAGACCGGAGAAGTAGTGTAAGGTAGTTCTTTCTTTCCCACTGTGACTAAGTTTGCTCCCTCAATTTATGTTTATTATTGTAAAATGAAAGATTAGGATGAATACCTTCTTTCTATAGCTAGATGAGCTATAATGGGTATTCTTTTTCTCCCCCTCACCCAAGCATTTTTTGGGGTTGTGTTCTTTTAAACAGTAGATTGTATTGGAAATTTTATTTTTAAAAATTTTGGGTCTTTGGCGGTTGCTCACTTAGCTTTTGAGCGTCTGTGTATGTCCAGCATTCCCGTGAGGGCCTGGGTAGAGTAAAAAAAAAAAAATCATGTAAATATGAAATTTCCTATTGCATTGTTAATTGAATGTTTCGTTGAACATTGCAGAATCAAGGTGACTCCTTAGATCAGTGAAATCATTCCTTTGTTCAGTTTTCAGGTGGGAGATCTGGTCCTCATCATCCTGGACGAACGCCATGACAATTACGTGCTCTTCACCGTGAGCCCCACCTTGTACTTCCTGCACTCAGAGTCGCTGCCTGCCCTGGACCTCAAACCAGGTGAGGGGGGTAAGTGTCACATCTGTAACCAAAACAATAAACCTAGAGTGGAGAGAATATGTTGAAGATTCTTCTCCCATGTTGTCTAATTATATCAGAATTAAATAGGTAAGCAGGAACTCTGCCTAATCTGGTTTTTGTTTGTTTGTTTGTTTGTTGTTCTAAAATCTTCATTATCCAGATTATTTTCTTGGATTCTGCTGATGTTGGGTCAAATATCTCATACTCTAGCAATAGCAGAATTCCACTGTTAAAATTCTCATACCTATTTAAGCTTCAGTATAACATGCTCATTTGTTTATAAGGGCATTACTTGTTTTGGCAAAAATAAATTCTTTTAAATTATAAGATATTTTTTCTCTCCTCTTTATCATCCTGTTTCTACCTTTTTCTTTCATTGAACTTGTCAGTAAATTTTTTTAAAAAGGCAATAAGCTTTGTTAAAGTATACTAAATTACAGTTAGTATATTACTATCATCTATTACATTGATCTTTAAAGAACTCAAAAAGAACAGAATAGGTACCCTGGGATACTTAGGCTAAATAGAATTATTCAAAAACAAGACTGTGTGTCCGTTTGGTTTGATGTTCCTGTTTGGAATGACTTGTGAACATGGTCATATGCCCGTTCTCTGAAGTAGGCCGCACACGATCGCGCCACCATGGCTGTTGGCGGTGGGTTATGTAGAATGTGACCGTGAAAAATAAGAAGAGAAGCTTGCAACTTAATTTACTGGTTTTGTACGTTGAAAACAATGAACTTGATTTTTTTCTTTAATTTTTTTGGTAGGTTTTTTGTTTTTCATTTATTTAGATTTATTTGAAAATGATTTTTAAATTTACCAAAAAAGTTGCATAAATAAGTACAGTATAAAAAAGCCCGATATTCCTTCACCCAGAGTCTGCCCCATTTGCATTACCTCTGCCTGTGCACGTCTAAATGTACTGATCCACGGCTCTACGTAAGCATGCGCACGTTTGTTTCCAGGCAGAGTGACATCCTGCCCCTTTAACTACTTCACTCTGCATCTCCTAAGAACAGGAAGAGTTCAGCGTTTACATCTAGTAACCGCTCACTGTCTACCACGCACGTTTGCATTGTAAAGACTCTTACAAGTGCCACAGAAAAGAATTTAATAGTCTTACTTTACCACAGAACTCAAGCCCCCTCTTTTTTCCTCTTCCTCCATCCCTCCCTCCCTCCCTTCTTCCCTACATACATACATGCATACATACGTACATGTATACATACAGAACAGGATGCCAGTTGGGGTAATGCTGCCTACTGACTCCTTGCCCTGGGGGGGGTGTGGTGACCAGGGCGTTGTTATGCCCGTGACGGGGACTCATCACTCCTTGGACATGAGTGTTAGATGATTCTTTTCAGAAATTGTGAATTATCCTTGAAGGGCTCTATTAGTCCTTAGAGTAGACTTGCCATATCCTGTGGTCCAGGAGCTTTTTTATCTTTGTATCACATGGTAGTATCTGTATGTTCATTTCAGATGGTTTATTCAGGACAGCTTTTTTTTTTAATATCATGCCAAGTAAGGTTTATGCTTCTCAGAGGCTTTACCCTTAACAGGTAATTTATTGGTCGAATACTTTTGGAATCAACTCTTTTATGACAGCTTCTCTTCCGATGAATTTTAAAAGAGAATGAGTATTTATCTCTTACACACTTTGCCGTGTGAGAAACTAGCTTTTTCATCGTGTCTCCTTCCACATTTTTTTATCTCCCCTCCACACAAGTACTGACTGCCCTGTAGACTTTCTTTCATCCTTAATCCTTATTAGTTATTTATTGTGCACCGACTGTGTTTGCATTGCGGTGCCAAAAAAAAGAAGACAATGCTTTGCTTTGAACCTAGAATATAAATTTTGTCTGTAACTGTCTGCTTTCAGTAGCAGAAAAGGTCATGTGTTAGCACTTTCAGTAGGTGGCACTGCTGAGCTAATTTAGAATTCCTAGATTTATTTGTTCATGATTTGTACTCAGATTGTGTTTTTTGTTTCTTGAACTTTGTCAGTTCTGTGGTTTGACTTACCATCTGCACTTAATGAGTAATTGAAGCCAAAATTAGTGGTTGAAAAGTAAAACGAATTCAGTTTTGTTTTATAAATTGTTATGCATTTCTGTGATTTTACTCTTGAGAATGTCATTAAACTGTTTTGACTCTGGCAGTTATGTTTTCATGAATAATTATAGTTGTACTTTCAAAAAGAATTTAATGGTTTGATTCCATAGCTTCAGGTGCATCTCGAAGACCATGGGTCCTTGGAAAAGTGATGGAGAAGGAGTACTGTCAGGCCAAAAAGGTAAATAAGCCCATCGTGGGCCGTGGACCTAGGAGTTGTAAGAAGATTCTCAGGATGCTTTATGCAGAACACTGCTCTTCTTGGCCTTCTAATTCACTTGAATTAGGCCTGAATTTAATGAGTGTGAGTTTGCACCAGCAATTTTATGAATATTTATGTGATTTACCTTCCAGTAGTAGAGGTAGATGGCCAACAAGCTATCAACATATCCAGAAAAACTACAACAAGTTTCTGTTCTGAGTATTAAATTACTAGTGTTTTCATGTGCAAAAAAGGAACACAGCATAACTGGTGATTAATCTGTTTGTAGGTACAGCTGATGTTTCCTTACTTTTATAATGCTCCCCCCACTGAAGAAAGATAATGTGAGATATTGATGGCTCAGCATGCACCTGACTGATGTCGGCAGTGTCAGTGCTGTAGAGTCAGAGAGATCCAGTGAGCAGTCTTCCTAGCTCGTTTGTGGACCCTGTGCACCAAAACAGCAATAGAACTTGACCTGTGTGTTGTTGAGGTTTCTTTGATGTTTAAAATAATAACATATGGCTCACTTTGTACTGTATTATTTAGCAGTGATTACCGACCCTTCCGTCAGTATTAGTGGCTCGTCTGTTCTATGCTCATCTGGTGAGGGGTGGATCTGTGTCCTTTGACAAAGATACCCCTCTCCCCACAATGATCAAGCATTGCATAGCGTGGTAGGATGGCACCTCTGTAATTCGGTTTAATCACCCTTTTCTTTCTGTCTTAGGCACAAAACAGATTTAAAGTTCCTTTGGGGACAAAGTTTTACAGAGTGAAAGCTGTGTCATGGAATAAGAAAGTGTAATTTATGGAAGAAATTGAGACGTTCTGTGACGTTTTTCTGATTTGTCCCAACAGTGCTCGTTCATCACTCCAAAAATAGCAGGTCAGCGCGACAGCATACTTCTTTCGTGTATGTCATTTACTTTTTACCTGGCTACATGTTAGGAACAATAAATTCATCAAAACCCTTGGCTGAGTTAAAATGGTTTCGTTTTTGTTGTTCTACCCAAGTAACTCTAGAAATGCGGACCAAAATAGTTCACTTTCTCAAAGGGCACACACCCCCGTGCATTGTGGTTTATGATCAGCCATATTCTTTGCCTGTTACATATACCTTAGCTTGAACTTAGATATTCAGTGTTAGTTGTTATTACCAGCATTTGTCCTTTTGTGAAATCAATATCAGAAAACTTGCACTCTTTAACACATTCTTTATAAAATGTATAAATTCTTCAAAACTATTTAAAGAGGAGTGTTATTGCATGCAGATAATCATAATTTTGAGTTTGCCTTTGTAGATTACTAAAAAAAATTGTTTCATTTATTTTTTTAAATGCCCTTTGATGTTTCAAAACAAAAAGGAACTCTAATTTGATTGACTGACTTTAAGATCAGCCATAATCAGCAATCTTCAAAAGCACTTTGAACAGATTGGTCGCCTGGGTTCTACAGGGAGGAGTGTGCTAGTGATGGTTTCTCAAGCAGCACACAGACCTTCCCAACACTTTATTATTCTGTTTAGAATAATCATATTGATGAAGTCGTAATTCATGGTTCAGTTTCAGAAAAAACATATTCATTGTACATTAACCATTTCGAGGTCATTTAAATATAACAAAACGTTGTATTGTAAAAGACATGTAGAATTTTAAAACAATAAAGATTTGAACCTGTAAGTGTGTGTGCCTTTTAAAGAAGGATACATTTTTAATATATTCGAGTGATTGCTGGGAAGTGTGAAAAACTTGTTCTGTATCATATCAAAAGAGAAACATGTTTATTACAAAAAAAATGTTCTTTAACTATGCTATGTAACAGGGTAAAACAGTGTTACGTAGAATAGAGTTGTGTGAAGCCGATCTTGAGCTAAGTGGCCACGGAGCAGGGGTATTTAAATGAGTAGTTGAGTTGGTTGAGACTTGTTTCAGGTTTGTTGCTAGAGAACAATAATAAAGTGATTCTTTTTTTCAGAAAATATTTAATTTCTTCGTAAAAATAAGTTAAATATTTTTTTAAATATGTATGTCTAATAGTACAGAAAATGGAATAAGCACCATAGTGTATAGAAAACTGAATTTGACAACATATTAATGAATAAATGAACAAATGATTTCACATGTTTCTATTCAATCCTTCCATTACATCTTCACGCAGAGAATATCAAAGCACTAAAGAACTTTATATACAGAGTGGTCCTGCTGAGCAGATGTGGTTGGTCTGAACGAATCTGCGGGGGGCCTGTTTGACTTGAGATTTCACGTGGTCGTTGTGCCGTGGGGCTGTGGGCTGACTTGTGACATCTCAGGAGTGTCGCTCTTTGGCTTCTGTTGCTTAGAGCTTTTCTTATATCCCATTTCGTATCCATGCTATCAGTGGTCACATAAACCTTCACAAAGCAAACAAAAAGAAAATGCAGTTTTCTTAGTTAAAAGGAAGAAAAATGAAGCCTGGTTGAGTTCTTACCATTGCGTTGCAGAGGTGAGCCTTGGCATCAGAATGTCCATGCTTCAGTCCCAGATCTAACTTTAATTTTGGCCAAGTTGCATAAACTCTGAACCTCAGTTTTCTCATGTATAAAATGGTGTAATAATAAGACCTACCTCGTAGGGTTATTTTGAAAATTAAGTGATGAAAATTATAAAGGGCTTTGAACAATTTCAGATAAACAGGTTAAGTACTGAATAAACATTAGCTATTATACAGACTTCTTGGGGCTTCCCTGGTGGCGCAGTGGTTGAGAGTCCGCCTGCCGATGCAGGGGACACGGGTTCG
>NC_041228.1:78566208-78590168 GCF_002837175.3 Physeter macrocephalus
GGCTGGGCCCGTGAGCCATGGCCACTGAGCCTGCGCGTCCGGAGCCTGTGCTCCGCAACGGGAGAGGCCACAACGGTGAGAGGCCCGCGTACTGCAAAAAAAAAAAGATTTCTTTATCAGAATCTGTAAATTCACTATTCAAACTCGAATTGAAATGTAGCTTTCTTTATTATGAGAATGAAAGTTTAAGTCACATTTAACTGCAAGTAAACTTTAAGCATACATGAATTACATGGATAGTTTTGCTTTTGCAAAAGTACCTGGATAGCCTAAGAACAGAATGAGCAAAAATTATACAAACTTTCATTTTTATTTATTTAAAAAGATTATCATAGTATAAAACATGTACGTGCTTTCAAAAAAATTAATATGCCCTTAAACCCCTGTCCTATTTCCCAGTTTTGCCACGTGGAAGTAATTTTGCTTGTTTGACCATTTTTTTTTATGTGCCAGACTATATGACTATACTGGTATTTCTCGATAAATCAATTTATAGTATCAGTTTACTTTCTCATATGATACGAAGATTTAGTTACTTCACAAGAACCTTTTCTGCTTCTATCTTTCCTGCACTGTGTATTACTTTCTAGTTGGTTCGTTAGCATTTATATTATCATGACTTTTTTTAGTAGCCATCCTAAGTGGGTGTTTTATGTGCTTGTGGGGTATTTGTATATCTTTGTTGGAGAAATACCAGTTCAAGCACTTTGCCCATTTTTTTCAGTTGTCTTTCTGTTGTTGAGTCGTAGAGTTTTTTTTATATATTCTGGTTACTAGGCTCATATGATTTACAAATATTTTCTCCCATTCTGTAGGTCATCTTGTCAATTTCTTGATAATCTCCTTTGATGTGCAGAAGTTTATCATCTTGATAAAGTCCAATTTAATTTTTTTTTGCCTGTGCTTTTGATGTCATATCTAAGAGTTTTGTGGTATTAACTCATATTTACATTGTTGAGTCATTTTAAATTGAATTGTGTATTTGGTGTGAGGTAGGCATCCAACTTCATTCTTTTGTATGTGGATATCCAGTAATCCCAGTACAACCTGAAGAAACATTTTTTCCTCCAATTGAATTGTCATCGAAAATCATTTGACCATTGACGTATGGGCTTATTGCTGGACTCTCAATTCGGATTCATTGGTGTGTGTGTGTGTGTGTGTGTGTGTGTCCTTACGTCAGTACTGCAGTCTTTACTATATTGAGTTTTATAGTAAACTTTGTAATAAGTTTTAAAATCTGGAATTATGAGTCCTCCAACTTTGATCCTCTTTGAACATTGTTTGACTCTTTAGGGTACATTGAACTTCCGTATGATTTTTTTTTTTTTGCCACTCCATGAGGCATGCAGAATCCTAGTTCCCTGACCAGGGATCGAACCTGTATCCCTTGCAGTAGAAGCATGGAATCCTAACCACTGGACAACCAGGGAATTCCCTGCATATGAATTTTTGAATTGGTTTTTCCATTTTGGAAGAATGACTTGGAATTTTGTTAAGGATTGCATCAAATCTGTAGGTTACTTTATGGAAGTACTGCCAATCTTTTTTTTAAAATTAATTTATTTTTGGCTGTGTTGGGTCTTTGTGGCTGTACGCGGGCTTTCTCTAGTTGCAGCGAGCGGGGGCTACTCTTCGTTGCGGCGTGCGGGCTTCTCATTGTGGTGGCTTGTTGCGGAACACGGGCTCTAGGTGCGTGGGCTTCAGTAGTTGTGGCATGTGGGCTCCATAGTTGTGGCTCGCGGGCTCTGGAGCGCAGGCTCAGTAGTTGTGGCACGCGGGCCCAGTAGCTGTGGCACACGGGCTTAGTTGCTCTGCAGCATGTGGGATCTTCCCGGACCAGGGCTTGAACCCACGTCCCCTGCATTGGCAGGTGGATTCTTAACCACTGCGCCACCAGGGAAGTCCCTGTATTGACAATCTTAGTATTGTCTTTCAGTTCATAAATACATGATGTCTTTCTATTTATTTATATCCTCTTTATTTTAGAAACATTTTGTAGCCTTTGGTGTACAGTCCTTTTTTAGTTAAATTTATTTTTAAGTATTTTATTCTTTTGGATTTTGTAAGTGGAATTGCTTCCTTTAATTATCAGATTATCTGCAAACAGAAATTGTTCTCCTTCCCTTCCAATTTGGATGCCTTTTATTTCTTTTTCTTGCCTGATTGCTCTGGCTAGAACTTCCAATATTGTGTTGAAAAGAAGCAGTGAAAACGAGAATCTTTGTGTTCCTATCTTAGAGGGAAAGCTTTCAGTCTCTCGCCATTATGTATGCTACTCACTGTGGTGGGTTTTTCACGTGTGGCTTTCATGTTGAGGAAGTTCCCTTCAGTTTCTAGTTTGTTGGATGTTTTTAATCACAAAGCGGTGTTGAAGTTTGTCAAATGTTTATTCTGTATTAATTGAGATGGCCATGTGTTTTTCTTGTCCTTCCTTCTATTAATGTTATGTGTTACGTTGATTTTCATATGTTGAGTCATGCTTGCATCCTGGAGTAGACCTCCCCACCCCGCCCGGCAGTCATTTTGTGTAAACCTTTTAACCTGTTGAATTCAGTTCCTAGAATTTTGTTGAGGATTTTTGCATCTTAAGTGGAGGGCCACATTCTCTGTATACTAATCCACCACCTTTTGTGACGTCACTATTGGATTGATCCTTTTAAAGACAAGAAAACAGGTTTGGAGTGATTAGTGACTTGGCCAATGTCTCAGAATTAGGAGCTCAGTGAGAATCACATCGATCACTCCTGACTTAGCATAATGTTCTTCCAGCTGAGGGAGAGAGAGGAAAACCCCCAAACCCTGGGTTTATGGCTCAGTTTATTCCGATGGTTGGAGTAGTTTACATGAATTCCATTTCTTTCAGGCATTGGCCTGAGAGAACAAAAACAGACCGAAAGATATGTGTTTGCTAGAAATTAAGACTGTGCATTTATCATAAGTGCTCTAAAGTGGATCGTTTATATCCTCCTTCCTGTGTACTCAAAGTTGGGGGTCGAGAGGTCTTGTTTATTTTTAAAATGTTTTTGTGCATATATGTTTATCAAAGTACAACTCCCTTAAAAATGCTGTGGGTTTCCTATAAAACTGTGTGGAGTTCCCTAAATGTCCTTTAAGAGCTAAATTGTGATTCACACAGACCTCTGTGGAATAGTGGAGTGCTCTGGGAGAAAGCTGTTAAGATGCTTAAGAACTCCTTTGTCTAGCTGAGAGGATTTTCTAGGTGCTGACGTAACCCTGAAGTCTTAATAAAAGGCATAGCGGTTACAGTCTTGATTTGATCATGATCCAGGAACCATTTCTTACTTTGAGAATCTTCAGCTCTGGAGAGAGTGGACCCAACCTTACAGGTCCTGCATCTTCTGTATTTTTGCTGAACTCTTCTTGCAAATGAAAAGTTTCTTCTCTGTTTCATGTCCCTCTTCCCATGCCTCATACAGAGCTGAAGGAAACCAGTGGACACTTTGAACATTTCTTAGAAAGTTTCTTAGTCAAAAACACACATTTTCTAGTTTTGCCAGTCATTTTGCTACTTAAAGACGTAAGTCACCATCTTTCCAGCTTCCAGTAGCAGTTTTGCTTTTCCAACCTTCACGGACAGTTAGTTCCCTGTTCTCCCAGGCTTGTCAGGCAGTGCCAGGTGTTCTGGGTTTTGGGTACCAGTTTCTGTGTCAGGTATATTGTAACTGCTCATTCAGTGAGCAGTGGCTTAAAGTGTCGTTCATTTGCTTTACAATCATCTGTCAATTCACTTCAGGCTGGATGACATCGCTCGGTTGGCTGGAACTGAGTTAGGGTCACCGGGGATGCCTTGTTTCCTTATGTGTCCTGTCAAAGTGCCCTGGTTTCTAAACAGCGGCTGCAGGGCTGCAGTATTCCTAAAAGAGGGGGCAACAAAGTCGGAGGCTTGGAAGTCAAATTATGTCACTTCTCCCGCAGTCTTTTGATCATACTGAGTGACTGAGCCAACTCAAAGTATAGGAGTAGCTGTTGGCCTTTAATACTAGTTATAAATGTCCTTGAAGGTTTTTTTTTTTTTAAAGCGTGTGATTTAATGATGCCTAAAGCCACAAAACTGAATACTGTTTTGTTTTTTAAGATTTTTTTTGATGTGGACCATTTTTAAAGTCTTTATTGAATTTGTTACAGTGTTGCTTCTCTTTTGTGTTTTGGTTTTTTGGCCATGAGGCGTGTGGGATCTTAGCTCCCCGACCAGGGATCGAACCCGCGCCCCCTGCACTGGAAGGCGAAGTCTTAACCACTGGACCGCCCGGGAGGTCCCCAATACTGTTTGCTTTAAAATCTAATTTTCATAAATTTGCCCTTTTGCTTAAACACTTACTAGTGATGACTGGGAAGCAGTTTAAAATGTTATTAATGTCCATTAATTGATGGCTTTTATGTTAGTCATACTCTTAGAATATAAACAAGCCATCTTTGGCCGATTTTGAAAAACACTTTGTATAATTTATAATCTTTAAGGGTAAGATGGAAATTCAAACAATTCCTAACATAGTGGTAATGAGACATACTGTCAGCTGTAAGCTATTTGGTTTACATACTTCTTAGGTGTCTCAGACACCACTGAGGTTCAACTCCACCTGATTGTTTCCTTCTCACCTGAAGATAGATGAGGCTTAATAGCAGCATCACTCCCAGTGTTAGCGGAAACAAGCCTCAAGCCTCCATGTGACAAAATGGGCCATCAGTCCTCTACATACTCTTGTAGTGAAAGCAGTACGTGTGTGTGTGTGTGTGTGTGTGTGTGTGTGTGTGTGTCACATAGGGACACTTCTGTCCAGGGTCTGTGCCTCACTAAAATGCTGGGCCGTCAAACCACTTTAACAGATGTTACCCTTTTCCTTCAGAGCAGGGCACTAGGCAGGAATCCTCCATCTTCACTGTCACTAGAGTTTAATGGCAATTTAGGAAATTCCAACACTTTCAGTGGCTTTCAGGGACTATTTTTCCAAGCGTTACGTGTCGCTTCAGAAGGATCTCTCCAGTTTTGTGGACCCTAATAACATGCTTCTCTGACAGTCTAATTCTGAATTGATGCTGTAATACTTCTTAGACTGATTTAGAAATGCCACCAACTAATTCCCCCACTGGTCATAGTAGTAATGTTACTCAGTGAATAATTAACGTAGGTGTCACTTGTAATCTCTTTGGAATTCTGCTTGGCCAGTGGGTGTGTGCTTAACCAGCTTAGGCTTCCAACATGAACTTGGTTTCTTAAAGAATGAGTTCTTAAATCCTACAGAAGTGTAAAGCCTAACCTTAGAAGCATATACGATGCCTGAATTCTCGGCAGTTTCAGTCACAGTCATACACAAGCTTATCTCTTCATCATACCTGTTTGAGAAGTATGGTTTCTGGAGATGTCACTGTCTATATAGGTGGTACTACTTTTAAAACAGGTAGTACATGGTCTAGTCGAAATGCATACTTTTCCCTATGTTTTCATGCCACCATGTACTGAATTAGGTCCTTTTAAAATAACATTTTCGGGCTTCCCTGGTGGCGCAGTGGTTGGGAGTCCGCCTGCCGATGCAGGGGACGCGGGTTCGTGCCCCGGTCCGGGAGGATCCCACGTGCCGCGGAGCGACTGGGCCCGTGAGCCATGGCCGCTGAGCCTGTGCGTCTGGAGCCTGTGCTCCGCAATGGGAGAGGCCACAACGGTGAGAGGCCTGCATACCACAAAAAAAAAAAAAATAAGAAAGAAAAAAGTAACATTTTCATGAATGTTAACTCAGATTTAGCCTGTAGCATTGAAGAATACAAGGGAGCATGAATGAGCAACTTTTTCAACTATGACAATGGCCATTTAAGCTCTGGAAATCTTACCAGAGGGCTCTTCTTACCAATTAGCACTAAAAGCAATTGTGCATAATTTAAAATATTTTGAGATGCCTTACAAATAATAGTATCATTATGTAATAAGTAAGAGCATTCAAAAATTCTACACTCTACAAGAATTCTCTCATCACGCTGATCCAGATATTTCCATGGCAATCCAGAGTGCTAGACAGAGGCCACCTTTCAACTTTGGTACCTGATACTTCCCAAAGCATTTCTGTATTAACCAGTGATAATATGAACCATTGTGTACTCCTTAAGACATTGGAGAGGCTTTTCAAACCATGAAGTTTTGATTTCTTGAAAAACTAACTGGCCATTTACTGTTAATCAGTAATCATGGTCTTCTCAGCTGAGGTAGCTGAAATGTCACAGCATGAACTCAATGATAATTCCTGGTGGGTAGAGGCTTGTGGATTTAACTGGAACGTCAAAAAAGTTTCTCCACTTTCGAAGCATAAACACTGTCTTCTTATTCCCCTTGAATTACTTGTCACTTTCCTTCTATAAGCATGTCAGTGCTGCTCTGTCTTCTAAATATCTTTATGCAAAACTGTTTCCTATATATATATATATATATATATATATACACATAGATATATATTTATGAATCAGTAGTACCAATTTTTCCATGATTATATATAAAGTCCGACCTTTATGTCCCAGGGGTTGTGGTTCTGGTATAAAGCAAAACCATGCTGATTTGTGGTGAGTAATATAGTTGCCAAGGGAACATAGGACACACGATGGTTCAACTTCACTTTTCGACTACCATGTGAAGGCGATAGGCGTTCAGTAGAAACCGTACTTCGACTTTTGGATTTTGATCTTCTCCTGGGCAGCGAGATGTGGTGGAGCCCCTCGTGAATGCTGGGCAGGGCAGCAGCAGCTCCTGTCACCACGAGGTCTCCAGGGTGATCCACTGATGCACTGGCAACCGTTCCGTTTTTCGCTTTCAGTACAGTGTTCAGTAAACCGCATGAGACAGGCAGCACTTTAGTATAAAACAGGCTCTGTGTGAGATGATTTTGCCCAGCTGTAGGCTAATGGTAGTGTTCTGAGCGCATCTGAGGGAGGTGAGGCTGAGCTACGATGTCCAGTAGGTTAAGTGTATTCAATCCCTTTTCCACTTGAAATATTTTCGACTGAACGCTGGTTTTATCAGGATGTAAACCCAATGTAAGTCGGGGAAGATCTGTACTAATAGATGAAGTCTTTCTCTTGTTGGAAGCCACACATCCACAGCCTCTAGGACTATTTTTCCAGATGACGAATGCATTTTTTCTCTAAACTTTTCTAATTTTACTCAAGTTCTAGGGGTGCCTGCGTGTGTTCTCTGCAGTGTCCATTAGAATAAGCAAACTTAAATTGGAAATACACAAATTATTCACAAAAATCTTGACAATTCCAACACTTCTGACATACCAAAATACCTGCTGAGCGCTCACTGCCATATTATTTGTTTCGTTAAAAAGTTACAGAGTTTGTCGCTAAAAGTTTATGATTAGAGTGAAGTTCAGAAAGTTTCCATTAAATAAATGCCTGACATCAAAATGATTCTGCTATTCAGGCAACAGCGAAATTCAAAGTTTGATTGGGGTTAGAAGGACCAAAGCCAGATGCCTTCTACTTCACTCGCAGCGTTACTTAGGAGGGTGCAGTTGCGAAATGGGAGATGACTGACATTCAGACTATCAATTTATTACAGTTACTTTGCTCGGTATTTTCTCGTGTATTTTTTTCAGTGTTTGGGGAACCTCTATATTCAAGTTTCCCAAAATAACAAAGTTGGATGTTACAGAAAGTGATGAGTGGTGGCTGTGATCCTTTCTGAGAGCAAGCTCTGTACGTTAATATAAGAGCACAAGCGGACCGTGCAAGGATAGGGTTTGTCCGACAAGAGGTGTGTTGACTGTTAACTGCTTAGTGATCCTCTTATAATAGGAAGAGCTGCTTTGCTCCAGGGAGTCTTCCCGAGTAAATGCAGGGAGAGGAGGAAACAAGAAATCCATAATTTCACCATTAAAGCCGCACATACTGCTGAACCTATGTTTATGGGAACCAGGTGCGTTCTGAGATGGACTTAGACATTTTCACAAGGTGTTAAGTGTTCAGTGACCAAGTACTGGTAGAGAATTGAACTTGGTAAGCTAGTCCCACTGGGTGCGTCAGAGAAACTGTGATCAATACTTAACATCAGGAGGTGTTTTTTTTAGTTATGAAGAATATGTGGAATTTTATTTACTAAAAATATCACAGCCAAAATATACACAAATATTTCTTCTTGTAGCTGATGTTGCCGTTCACAAGCAAGAGCTAAAAATGTGCTTTTCTAATTAAAAGATAATTTATAATTTGCAGTGCAAACACAGAGCATGAATATCTATAATAATTATAATAAATGCCAAGATTAAAGACAAATTGATGTAATTTTTTTTTACTCATAAAAAATAGGAAAAGTTAAGATCCCAGGTTATAGCACTAGCTGTTATTTCTCTGAGATCTCAGAACATTTGTAGAATATTTCTAGTAGGTATCCATATATACAACCAGGAATATAGAAAATGAATTATGAACAATGCAGAATAAAGGCTCCTTAGGCGTTCATGTAGTTTCACTTTGTTTTCTGGATATTGGGTTCAGGGACATTAAATTTTGTATTATTTTTTCTATTAGAAAAAGTAGATGTAATAGAATTTATAGTAAAAAATGTCTGGATCACCACTGCCACTGCATGGCCTGCAGCTCTCTGCCATCTTTGTCCTTATAAAGAGATGGAAAGTAAGTCAGGGAAAAGAATCACAAGAACTCTACCAAAGCAAAAGCATTCATGTCTCCACCTAAAAATAGCATCTTGGGAAATGACCTTGTCTCTGGCCTCACAATCCAGTTACAGCTTCTGCTCACAGGGTAAAATGGAAAAGAAACAGAGTCCAGAAATAGACTCATATATATACAGTCACCTGATTTACTACAAAGGCACCATTGCAATTCAGTGGGGGAAAGGATGGTCTTCTTAATAAAAGATACCAGATGCAAAATAAATGCACCTTGGCCTTGACTGCAGATTATGCACAAAATGTATTTGAAACACAAAAAAAATATTTTGAAATGGATCATAAAATTAAATGTAAAAGGTAAAACAGTAAAGCTTTTAGGAGGAAAAAAAAATAAAAATATCCCTTTTTTACCCTCTGGGGAAGGATGAAAGAAAACATTAAAAGAAAAGATTGAGACATTGGATTTCATTGAAACTAAGAACTACTATTTATCAAAAGACCCCCTTAATTAGAGTAAAAAGACAAGTCACAGACTGGGAGAAGGTATTTGCAATACATGCATCTGACAAGGGACTAGTATCTAGAATATATAAAGAACTACACATCGATAAAAGACAAGCCGATTTAAAAGAACAAAAGACGATGGGTTCTTCACAAAAGAGGATAACCAATGGCCAATAAGCTATTAACAAAGTGCTTATATCATTAATCTTCAGGAAAATGAAAGTCAAAACCACGATGAGGTGCCACTACACACCCACGTGACTGGCTTAAATTCAAAAGACTAACAATACCAAGTGTTGACAAAGAAGTGAGACGATTGGAACTCTCACACACTGCAGGGGGGAAGAGATTTGAAAGCACGGCAGTATCTTTTGAAATTACACACTGCACTGACTTGGTAATCCCACTCTTAGGTATTTACCCAAGAATAATAAGTGCGTATGTTTACCAAAAGATGCATACAATAATGTATAGAGATAAAACCTGGAAACAGCCCAAATGCTTTTCAGTAAGAAATGGATAAATAAATTGTGGTATATTCACACAGTGGTATATTATGTAGCAATTTATAAAAGAATGAGCTATTGGTACACATAAAAACATAAAGAAATATCACAGACATAACAATGAATTAAAATGACAGATACAGAGATTTCATACTGAATGATTCCATTTATATGAAGTTCAAGAATGGGCAAATGAACTATGCTGACAGAAGTTAATTTTGTAGAAGGGCCCTGAGGGAGACTTTTTGGGTGCTAGAAATATATATTTTCATTGGGGTGGGGTTAAGTGGGTGTATTCACAGACTACTAAATGTGTGTTTTACCTCAACTTTTAAAAATAACTGCAATGGTTGATTTATGTATTCTCACTATTTTGCCATATGTTCCATGTATTTTTAGACTATATTAGGTAGATCTGTGTTCATAATTGTTACATTTTCTTGATATATTTTCCCATTAACCTTTATACAACATTCTTCTTTGTTTAGTATGATGCTTTTAATTTTAAAAAAATATATTTTGTCTTATTTAATAGCTACCCTTGCTTTCTTTCGATCCATATTTGCCTGACATCTTTTTTCAATCTCTTCATTTTTATCCTTTCTTGCATTTTGTTTTACGTAAGTGTTTCTTGTAGAAAATATATTGATGGATTTTTAGAAAACATCTACGTTAAATATTGTTATTTTAGGACTTAATTCTCTTTCCTCATATTGGCAGTATTTTACTCTGCTTCCTTTTTATTTCTACTTATGTAAAAGTTATACACTTAAAAAAATCTTTCTGGTGATTATCTGTAATTTATTAAGACCCACCTGTATGCTTCATTTTCCCATAAGTGTCTAAAGCTTTATTTATTTATATTTATCTCTATGCTTTTCCCTAAATAAAACCTTTCCTCTATATAAAGTCTTAGGATGCTCATTAGTCCCTTTTGTTTCTCTTGACACCGCCTATATTAGTGTTGTTCAGAGGTTTTTTTCCAAATTTTTTAAAAATTTATTTATTTATTTATCTTGGCTCTGTTGGGTATTCATTGCTGCATGCGGGCTTTCTATAGTTGCGGCAAGCGGGGGCTACCCTTCGTTGCGGTGCGTGGGTTTCTCATCGTGGTGGCTTCTCTTGCTGCGGAGCATGGGCTCTAGGTGTGTGGACTTCAGTAATTGTGTCACGTGGGCTTCAGTAGTTGTGGCTTGCGGGATCTAGAGCGCAGGCTCAGTAGTTAATAGCACATGGGCTTAGTTGCTCCACGGCATGTGGTATCTTCCTGATGGATTTTTAGAAAACATCTACGTTAAATGTTGTTATTTTAGGACTTAATTCTCTTTCCTCATATTGGCAGTATTTTACTCTGCTTCCTTTTTATTTCTACTTATGTAAAAGTTATACACTTAAAAAAATCTTTCTGGTGATTATCTGTAATTTATTAAGACCCACCTGTATGCTTCATTTTCCCATAAGTGTCTAAAGCTTTATTTATTTATATTTATCTCTATGCTTTTCCCTAAATAAAACCTTTCCTCTATATAAAGTCTTAGGATGCTCATTAGTCCCTTTTGTTTCTCTTGACACCGCCTATATTAGTGTTGTTCAGAGGTTTTTTTCCAAATTTTTTAAAAATTTATTTATTTATTTATCTTGGCTCTGTTGGGTATTCATTGCTGCATGCGGGCTTTCTATAGTTGCGGCAAGCGGGGGCTACCCTTCGTTGCGGTGCGTGGGTTTCTCATCGTGGTGGCTTCTCTTGCTGCGGAGCATGGGCTCTAGGTGTGTGGACTTCAGTAATTGTGTCACGTGGGCTTCAGTAGTTGTGGCTTGCGGGATCTAGAGCGCAGGCTCAGTAGTTGTGGTGCATGGGCTTAGTTGCCCTGTGGCATGTGGGATCTTCCTGGACCAGGGCTCGAACCCATGTCCCCTGCATTGGCAGGCGGCTTCCCAACCACTGCGCCACCAGGGAAGTCCCTTTCCAATTGTTTTGACAACATATTTCTTTCCTAGAAGTTCAAGAATTGAGCTGAATCAGAGAGCCAGGTTCACCATCTTTTCCAACCTCGAAATAAATCTTTCTCTGTTTTTACACATAAGGACACTGATACTCACAGGGGTTAATGGAGTAGCTCAGGGTCAGGACCACGAATTCTGTCGATCACTCACCAGTTCAACAGTTACAGAAAAATGGAAACACTCGCAATTAGCTCCTTTTCCTGGCTTCCCATTTCCTACCGCAGGCAGCCTCACTCCGCCTTCTCCCTCTCACTTCCACTGGGAGATCCATGTGTCCTTCAGACACTTGCTCAGTACTTACTATACGCAAGTCATCGTGAGGGTGACGGGGTGTGCCGGGGAGAGTGTGTGTCCCCGGTGGACACGACCTTCCCATTGGTCCCCAAATTCAAACGTAGTAAGCATCATATTGGACCACTGCTCTGAGGTGTTCAGTTCCCATGGAGGATGTCTTAGACTTTTAAATGTATTGTCTGCCCTTGTATGTCTTTGTCTCGCATCCATCACCCTCCAGGCTGTGAGTCCCAGAGAGGCAAGAACGATGCCTGGCAGAGGTGCTCAGAGCAAGTTTTCTCCCTTTTCCTCGGTTTGGGGAAGTCCTTTACCTCAAGTCTAAATCCAGCCTGACGCTATCTTATTTTATTTTATTTTTATTGAAGTAGAGTTGATTTACAATGTTGTGTCAGTTTCTGGTGTGTAGAAAAGTGATTCAGTCATACATTTTTTTTTTCAGATCCTTTTCCATTCTAGGTTATTGTAAGACATTGAATATAGTTCCCTGTGGTATACAGTAAATCCTTGTTGCTTATCTATTTTACATACAGTAGTGTGTATCTGCTAATCCCAGACTCCTTATGTATCCCTACCCAACCTCCTTGGTAACCATAAGTCTGTTTTCTATGTCTGTGAGTCTATTTCTGTTTTGTAAATAAGTTCATGTCATATTTTAGATTCCACATATAAGTGATATCATATTTGTCTTTGTCTGGCTTACTTCACTTAGTATGATAATCTTTAGGTCCACCCATGTTGCTGCAAATGGCATTATTTCATTCTTTTTTTATGGCTGAGTAATATTCCATTGTATATATGTACCACATATTCTGTATCCATTCGTCTGCCAGTGGACACTTAGGTTGCTTCCATGTCTTTGCTATTGTAAATAGTGCTGCATTGAACATTGGGGTGCATGTATCTTTTTGAATTAGAATTTTCTCTGGATATGTGACCAGGAGTGGGATTGTAGGATCATATGGTAGTTCTATTTTTAGTTTTTTAGGGAACCTCCATACTGTTCTCCATAGTGACTGCACCGATTTACATTCCCACCCACAGTATAGGAGGGTTCCCTTTTCTCCGCACCCTCTCCAACATTTGTTATTTGTAGACTTTCGGATGATGGCCATTCTGACTGGTACGAGGTGATACCTCATTATAGTTTTGATTTGGATTTCTCTAATGATTTGCAATGTTGAGCATCTTTTCATGTGCCTGTTGGCCATCTGTATGCAACCTCATGCAATGTTAGACTGCAGAACCCTTGGTCCATGTCTACTCACAGGAGGAACATGGTCAGAGAGGGGAGTTCAAAGGAAGACAATGGGGGAGGGCCGTGTTTTTCCTGTCGCCGGTACTTTACGGAGTGTGCAGTGCTCCGTGGCTAGCATGCCCAGGACACTTGGGGCCCAGGACGGATGATCTGCCCGATTCTGAGACTCAAGTTAAATTCAGTGGTGTAGCGTGAGCCTGTAGGAGGTGTGCATGAACAGAGAAGGGCAGATCCACATCTGATGATGGGAAAGGACAGCAAGAGAGCCTGTAGGAGGTGTGTGCGTGAACAGAGAAGGACAGATGCACATCTGATGACGGGGAAGGACAAGAGAGCCTGTAGGAGGTGTGTGCGTGAACAGAGAAGGACAGATGCACATCTGATGACGGGGAAGGACAAGAGAGCCTGTAGGAGGTGTGTGCGTGAACAGAGAAGGTCAAATACACATCTGATGACGGGGAAGGACAAGAGAGCCTGTAGGAGGTGTGTGCGTGAACAGAGAAGGGCAGATGCACATCTGATGACGGGGAAGGACAAGAGAGGAATGAATTATTTTGCGTTTCTAAGCCCCTCCCCACATCGAGGGGCCTCCTTGGTCACCGCTGGGTGCCTGTTAGCACCGGGTGGAACCCCACAAAGTGACCCTCGCCAGCATCTTGCATCTCAGTCCTTGAACAAGACCTCTAGCAGATCTCTTTGCCCTCGGCTTTGCCAAGGCTGAAACACCACAAGGGAAGAGCTGAGTCCCAAACCCCTTTATAAAGCAGCAGAGGAAAGAGGCCCATTTAGCCAAACCAACACACTTTATAAATGTAGAAAGCTGGCTCGCTTGCAAAAAAAATATCAACCTAGTTTCTTGCCCAAAATATCATCCAGATGAACTGAAGATAGAAAATGTAGATGCCATTTAAAAACCAGCCCAGTGAAGGAGATAAATACTTGTTACCACCCTGGAAGGGAGAAGACTTTCTAATCTTACAAAGAGAAGAAATTATGAAGGAAAGAAAAAATGGTAAACTTGTCTGTGCTAATGGAAAAGTATCTTTGGTGAATGGAATAACCAAAATAAAATGGCCAGCAGCTCACAAAGAAATATTATTTCTACAGTTATGATAAAGGCTTACTATTTTATGTAACTAAAAATAAATACAAATTAATAAGAAAGTTACAGTACATGAATGGGTACAGTTACTACAAAAGATGCCAAGAAATTTTCTAAACAAATTGGCACCTGTTTTACTTTTTACCTTTTAAAAAGAGTGTATCAAAAGAGAAAGTTGAAACTAAAAACGCTGGGTCTCCATGGCCTAAATCACAGACTACTTACCGGCGGCCTTAATAATTTAATCCCACCTACTTCTTGGTGGGCTTTCTCTTTCAAGAGAACTTCAACTTTTCAGACACATCAAAATTGTTCTATCAAAACGTTTAGTTTTATTTCTGTTTGTGACTGAAAAGCCTTGGATAATCATGAGTTGTTATATACGGATTCAAGCCTGCCCTTCACCTGCCATTTTCTTTCTTTCTTTTCTCCCCCTTGTGATCTGTGTGTTTCCGCTTCGTGCTTAGCATGCTTTTGAGCTCCCTTGTTAGTGGGCACTCTAGGTGCATCGGGTATGGATGCTTGTGGGAGATCTCAGAGCTCCGAGCCTGAATTTGGAGAGCAAAAAGTATAAGTCGGTGTCAATGAATCCAGCAGTACTGTGGCAATCTCGTCCAACTTGGGGTGATCTGCCCAGTACTAGTTGTTCGGCCATAGCCCTTGAAGACGTGCGGGAAACTGCCTTTGCGCAAGAGCGTCGAATTCCCCAAACTTAAAGCGCCGGCGATTACAGGTCTCTCTACTGAACTCCAGTGACGGACCTTCCTGGGTGTCCGGGGCTGCATTAAGTGCACTGGGGGACGATGCCCAGGCCATCTCATTTGCTTTCTGTCTTTGCAAATTTAGTCCGAGGCCTCTTCTTCCACACTCGGCTCGTTTCACTGAATTGGCCGGCTGCCACCTTGCTGACGAAAGAGGCCTGGAGAGCAGAGGCGGCTTGCAGCCCAGCTCACGACGGCCACCGGCCGCGTCCCCAGAAGGGGCCTGGGAGAGTCCGTGTCACCCTCACGTTAAGCATCAGAGGCGCTGTGCTTCCTCCTCCGTGGCTGAAGCGGGCTGCGTGTGCAAGGCTGACACCGGGAGCGTCCAAGGACCGTCCGTTTTCTGCACGTCCCGTGTGGTTTATGAACAATTTTTAGATTAGCGTATACTTAAGACTAAAATTCTTAAAAATTGCCTTCAGTTAGGAAATCATGCCATAAGTAAATGCCACCTCATTAGCACCTTCAGGGCAGGAACAAGCCCAATGGAAGCTACTTCTGTAAAGGCCTTAGTGTCCGTCCGGGGGGTTGCCGAGGTCCAGGCGAAGGGCTCCGTGTGCCCTGGTGGTGCCGGCCGTGCCCGGAGGACGTGGAGGAGTGCTACTCCCAGCCGACGCTGCCTCCCAGACGGCCGCCGTCCATCGGCCACTGTCCACGGTGGCCCTTTCGGGGCTGTTGCCTCCTCACAGACATCTCTCCTAGTGGGGAAGCTGGAGTGCGTTATCTCAGCAGTTACGTAGAATGCTTGCAGCCAAGCCAAGGACCTAATTGCTAATTTTGCAGAGACGCAGACCTGCTGCCTGGAGAGGGAAGCCAAGCTCAGAGCAAGCTCTCCGCACCTCCCCAGACAGGACAGAGCCAGAGCCTCCTGGCCGGCGAAGCTGGTGACGTCGGATTTGGTTCAGATGATTCTGTTCGGTGGATGAATTCGTGTAGAAGGAAGAAACAGGAAGACGATGGCGTCGGCTGGGCACAGAGGGCGTGAAGTCTGGAAGTTCAAGTCCTGACCCTGCCGTTCACGAGCTCTGACCCTGGACCAGTGACCTTCTCCAGGATTCAGTCTCTCCGTCTATACGATGCAGATGGGGATGGTCGTAGTATTAACAGCTCAGAGGTGGCTGTGAGGACTAAAGCCGTCATCAGGTGTAAAGGGCTTGGAACGAAGCTGGCACGGTCTACGCGGCGGATGTGAGCTGTTGTCATTGCGTGGCCTCCATCCTCCTCGTTAGCAGGTGTTTATCTTCCCTGTAATGAGCACGTTACCCCCCAAAGTGAAACATACTAACAAGAGACGGAATAAATTACGATATATTTCAGTAAAAGTACTTAATCCTCTTAGGGAGTTATTAGTAATTTTTACTGGTGAGTATTGATTATTTCAAGAGTATGATCTATTAGAAATTGTGACTCAGAACCAGTGGCAAAGAGCCTTAGCAGCCTTAGCAACTCAGTTTTGTTTCATCAGGCTTAATACAACAGTTTGAATCAAACATGATCTAAATAGCCATTTATTCTTTAAAATGATACCCTTTATGATCCTAAAGATGTTCTAAAACATGTTATAAGGCAGGATTTCTCAAGCCATATAATCGTGATTCCATTAAAGAATTCTTCCAGGGCTGCCCCGGTGGCGCCGTGGTTGCGCGTCCGCCTGCCGATGCGGGGGAACCGGGTTCGCGCCCCGGTCCGGGAGGATCCCACGTGCCGCGGAGCGGCTGGGCCCGTGAGCCGTGGCCGCTGCGCCTGCGCGTCCGGAGCCCGTGCTCCGCAACGGGAGAGGCCGCGACAGTGAGAGGCCCGCGTACCGCAAAAAAAGAAAAAAAAAAAAAATTCTTTTAATTTAGAGGTGATACTTCAAATGAAATTATTTTAGCAGTAATAATGACTAAACATCTAGTTTATAGGGCTACATCACAGTTGAAAGATATTTTCATACAAGAAGATTACATTTCGTGCTTCTAAGACAGCTTTTCTTGTTGTTTTTTCATTCTGATTTCTTCTAAAGGTCTGAGGAGCAATTTACAAAAAGGCCCGAAATGTACACGTTCCAAGGTATGTTAGCCTGGAGGTACAGTACAGGCCTCGACCCCAACTGCTGACAGCATCAGGAAGAAACAGCTCCTGTATTAGCAACCGAAACAGTATCCTGTAACTGAGAGATGCCCTCCGTGACGTGATTTCAAACCCTAACCCTGACCCAACCCTGAACCTACCCCTAACCCTAACCAAGTAGTCTGAACTCCTCTAACAGTACGATAAGGACAGAGATACATGAAAGGGCATTTAGAGTTTGAGTGATACACCTAGGAAACACATATTATTACTCACCATCTGCTCCTCTGAAATATGCCTGGACGCGATTCCCAGTGACAGAAGGTGAGACCAGGCAAAGCCTCACAACTGTCGAGGATGGTCCCACTAAAAACAGCTATCAGCATCTTGCTAAAGTGAGTGTGGTGTTTCAGCGGTTGGTAATCAAGTTTATGATGCTCTATTTCCTCTCTTCCACTTGACATCGACCAGTACTGGTTATAAAGGTGGCAACTGCCTTAATAATGAGGGCACCCAAAGAGCATATGAAATTAACTGTGTTTCTTTGCAACTGGCTAGTGTTTACCTGCAGGGTGCAGCAAGGCCTCTTTATCATACAGCTACGCTCACATCTCTTTGAGCTGAGGAATAATGGATGAAAAAACCTAATATAAACCTGGAATTTTTTCAACTATCTAGATCTCATTCATACAATAGGTATTTGATGGAGTCTTCCTGCAATTAATGACTTAAAATCTCTTCTCTTCATTAGTTGGCAACTTCTTAGGAAAATCAAAATTTAATAGATGATTCCTTTGAATGGCATATGAGCTTTTCCACTGTGATTTGGATACAAAGCATGAATTCGGACAGTTACCTTGGCTCCAGTATTCTAAAATTCAAACCTATTATAACTCGTCAGTAGAGTTGTATAAAATCAGAAAATATCAGCATCAGAGACCGCCAAGGCCGTCATCACCAAAAACCGAAACGATGCTCCTTGTCTGTAGCAAATATGAATTTCCTAGGGCTCTCCAATGGAAGGTTGAATTGCCCCAGAGACGCAGAATTTACTACCACCCAGGACACGGTTGAAAAGTGTAAACCTTTACTGGAAAAGTAATGTCTGAGCAGATCGGAGGAATGAACGTCTCAAACTAAAGCGCAGGCCTGTCAGCCCTGAGGTTCTGGGCAGAGTGGGAGGTGCGGAAACACCTGTTCAGTGTGATAGAATAAGGCAAGGCTACTTAGCAGTGACACGGCTCAGGGGACAGAATCACTGTCGTCGCATAAATTTTTAATTTCCCCAAAGAGAATTGCAGGCGAGACGCAGAGCATAGGAGGAAGGTCTTCTCAGGTGAGATGTCCGTGCATGGCATGACGTTGGGATTTAACTGTGAAGGAGGCAGGCCTAGGGCGAAGGTGTCATCTGTGGAGGACACACAGCTCAGGTTCTGGCCCCGGACTGGGAATGCAGGAGAAGCCCACGGACGCCCCAGAACGCCGCTGAGCCGCTGGGAGGAAAAAGACCGCTGTAAAGTAGAAAGTAACTAATACCCTCATAAAACTGTCAAAACTCCCCCTTGGACAGTGGGTTTAAGTAATCATATTAATCACCCTCACGAGGTTTGCAAGGAGACTAGCGGATAAATAAGGTCACTTGTTTCCTTAAAGTGTTTGGATTGGTTTTATAGTTAAGACTGTTTCAGAAGATAGAAGATGGAAATTGAAACAAACTTTACAGTAAGTTTAAGGAGCACAGCATCCCTGGACAGCTGGAGATTTTCCCTCTCACTGCGTTCTCAGCCCAACCTTCGACCTCACTCAGAAAACATTCATTGATTTGACTCGTGGCACCGAGTCCATTGATAAGAAATAAACCATCCTGTGAATGGCTTATTTAAAGCCAATATTTCTATCTATATACCTCAAATTACATTTTTCAATTTTTTTAAATGAGCATTCTTTCTGCTGCTAAATAAATAAAACTAGGAACAGCAAGTGAGTCAATATTCCTTTGAGTCATAAAAAGCCATTTCCCTCATTATTCTCATCATTTGTAAGCATTTTAATCGAAGAAGAAGGTAGTACTTTCTTCAGAGGACTCAAGTAACCAGAGTGAATTTCCTTCATTGCTAAGGATGGCAGTCAATTAGTTTGTTTATGGCTCGTAGTAACAAAGAGTATTTATAGGAGTTATTGCAGTGGAAGTAAAAGATGCTCCCCTGCGCCCTGATCTCAAGGAACCTCTTCCAGTCTTTGTGAAGTTAGCACAAGAGACAAGAGGGCTGCCCTCTTCTGCTGATGAGGAGGTCAAGACTCAGCTCGTTAGCGATTTGCCCAAATTCACACGCTCGGAAGTGGAGAAGCTGCTTCTAAACCCTAGTGTGTGTTTTTTGTTTTTGTTGTTTTTTAACCAAAACTTCAAATTGACTCTCTTTCCTGACTTCCTGCTTCAGGTCCTTCTTTGGAATGAAGTCAAAGTTACACAAACATACATACAACTGCTGTTGGGTCTACTTAAACATACTAACTTTTTACAGCATTTTGAACTACAATAATGTGTTTTATCAGTTTTTCTACGGTGGTTCCTTATACAGCAAGCCTCAGGACATCCAGAACTCTCAAAAGACCAGGATTAAGAAAAAAAAAAAGAAAAAGGAAAACAAAACAAAACAAAAACCCTTTTCCAATACTGCTAAGAAGTCCTGGTGTTACCATCTTGAACGAAAGCCAGCGCTTCTTCATCCCCCACAAATGCTTTCCTGCCGTGGGCAGAGAAGCTGATGGGTCCTGGGGGAGTGATGACCCTTAATGAAATAATTCCCCTGATGCTTCAGGGGGGAGACCCTTCTGAAGCAGCGAGGCCACCTGTTGTGATTAGAGCGATGTCAGAGTGACTGAGAAGCCCTCGTGCCGGAGCAGCGGTTCCCAGCTGTGGTCCCTGCTCGCCTGCATCTCAGTCATCGAGCAGCTACAGTGACAAATGCAGATTCCAGGCTGCTGTCCTGAGCCAGGTTCTCTGGAGCTGGTCTCTGTGTTTGTTTCCTAAGCAATTCTATAGGAGTGTCCGGTGGACACCAGAAATTCAGTGATCGCGTCAGCCTGATACAGCAGGCTTGGGGCAAATAAGGGATGCTAATCCATCTCACCTGGGTCTGATTAATAAACTAGAATGTTCTCAAGAGCAGGGACTATATCTGACTCACTTATGTGTCTCAGAGCTTAGAGATGGCCTAAGTGATCACAGAAGCTCAGTAACTATTGGCTGAACACATGCTAGAACAGAGTTTCTCAAACATAGACAAGGACTTGAATAAATATAAATAAGTATGGAAATAAATGGGAGAGAAAAAGAATCTTAAAAAAAGAGTGGATATATGTATATGTATAACTGATTCATTTTGCTGTACCGCAGAAACTAACACAATATTGTAAATCAACTATACTCCAATAAGAGTTTTCAAACAAAAACAAAAACAAAAAAGAAAACCAAAAATAAATAAATAAATACATAAATGTGGGAGAAAGGCTGCTTCTACCTTAAATAGACTGCCACCTAATAAATGTAGACTATTGATAAAAGTGGGAAATTACCATTAAGCAAACACACAGGAATAATTTTTGCAATCAAGAATCAGCAATGGATGCTAAAATTAGATGTTTAAAGTATGATGAGAAACAAGATATTTGGTCAAGAAGTACCTCTCCACAAGATACCTATGCATTACAAAGGGAAAACCAGTAAATTTACAGTGAGGATGTCAGACGAATGACCAAAGATGACAGCAGTAATGAGACATAGTCCCCAAAATAGAATTTATTCATTGTGAAGTCCCCTGCTTTCATTTTCCTTGTTATACTTGAAAGTTGCTAAGACAGTAGTATTAAATGTTCTCCCCACCCACAAAAATGATAATTAGGTGATGGCGGTGTTAGCTCACCCTATGGTGGTAATCATTTTGTAATATATGTGCATCACATCATCACGTTTAAACTTACACAATGTTATATGCCAACTTATCTCAATAACGCTGGAAAAAATTATACACAATCTAGGCTTTTGTTTAAGTAAACTGTTTAATTTAGAACAATTTTAGATTTACAGAAAAGCTGTGAACATAGTACAGAGAGTTCCCGTATACCCCACACCCAGTTTCCCATATTATAACACCTTGCATTAATATGCTACACTTGTGACAATTAATGAACCTCTATTAAACATTGTTATTCCTAAAAGTCCATCCTTCATTCAGATTTCCTTAGTTTTTAGCTGCTGTCTCTTTCCTGCTCAAGATCTCATCCAGGAAAAAACATTATGTTTGCTACTTGTGTCTCCTTTGCCTCCTCTTGGCTGTGACAGTTTCTCAGACTTTCCTTGTTTTTGATGACCTTGATGGTTTTGTTCAGGAATTTTGTAGAATGTCCCTCAGTTGGGGTTTGTCCGAGTTTTCTCTCATGACTGGGTGATGGGTTTATAGGACGAGGACCGCAGAGGTAAAGTATTAATACCGTTTGACTGCATCCCATTGGAGGTGGGATATGTACTCTCCTCGTGACACGTCTCTTTATGTTGACCTCACTCACCTGTCTGAGGTGGTTTAGTCAGTTTTTAGTAATTATAAATAAAGCCACTATAAACATTTGCATGCAAATGTGTGGACGTAATTACCAGATCAGTTGGGTAAATACTCAGGAGTGTGATTGCTAGATTGTATCTTAAGACAATGTTCAGCTTTGTAGAAACTATCAAATTGTCTTCCAAAGTGGCTGCACCATTTTGTATTTCCATCAACAATGGATGAAAGTTCCTGTTGCTCCAGGAATTGATACTGTCGGCGTTTTGTTTGTTTGTTTGTTTCTTGATGTTCTAATAGATGTGTATCGGTATCGCATTATTGTTGCAGTTTGCAATTCCCTAATTACAAATGATGTTGAGCACATTTTCATATGCTTATTCGCCATCTGATTATTTTCTCTTGTGAGGGATCTGTTCAGATCGTTTGTCCATTTTAAAATTAGGTTGTTTGTTTTCTCATTGTTGAGGTTCAGTTCTTTTCATATTTTGGAAACCAGTTTTCTATCAGATACCCGTTTTAAAAATGTTTTCGCCTGGTCTGTGTCTTCTCTGTTCATTCTCTTACAGTGTCCTCTGCAGAAGTTTTAAATTTTAATAAAGTCCAACTTATCCATTTTTTTCTTTCATGAATCATACATTTAGTGTTGTATCTAAAACTCAGCACCAAACCCATGTTCATCTGGATTTTTCTCCTATGCATTCTTCTACGAGGCTATAGCTTTGCATTTTACATTTTAGGTCTATAATCCATTTCGAGTTAATATTTGGGAAAGGGGTAAGATCTGTGTCTGCTTTCATTTTTTTTGCATATGGATGTCCAGTTTCTTCAGCACTAGCTTTTGAAAAGACTACCTTTCTTCACTGAATGGCCTTTGCTCCTTGGTGATGGTATTGGCAAGAATTTCATAATCAAGAACAATGATCATTTGTTCAACTTTTCAGCTGACCTTTTGCTCTCTCCCAAGAGCATACACATTTCCCTCCTTCCGCCTGGGAGCTCACAGTATTTTGAAAGAGAGCACATGTCTCTCATCTGATCTTGAAAACCACCTAGCAGGGTAGGAAAGCCTTAAAGAAACCAAGTGCCGAGGGAATAAGGACCTGGGAGATCAATCCCAACTGAACAGACAGCAGGGAGGGAGTGGGAATGTAAGGATACATACAGGACACCTATGCTTGAAGAACAATTGAGAAGACTGGTTTAGCCAGGTAATGAAATAAGAGTAAAAATTACAAAGGCCCCGGACAGTGACCATTTGAGAACCAGGACGATTGTTTGGACTTGGCACTGTCAGCCATGGGGAGCCCCTCCCCGTTGAACAGGGGCTGATGCGATCAGACCGGCTTTTATGACCATGATTTAGTAGAACTCCCAGAGGCGGCTTAAAGAGTTGAGACACAGAAGTCTAGCTGAGGGCATTCCTACCACTCCAGCTGTTCTGACCGCCGTAGCTTAGGGCAGCGGCAGACAGAGCTGAGAGAGATGGGGAGGGCTTTGGAGCCGGTAGAAAGCACAATGCAGGGATGGAAAATGAAATCGGGTACTTTGGGCAATTTACTGCCTTTCTGGTATAATCGTGTGTCCAGAAATTAAGTCACCACTGCCATCTGTTGGTGAATAAGCCGCCCGTTCTAACGTTGTCCTGCACACAAATATACCGACAAGAATCTTGCTGATTTCTCTCACTCACTCCAATCAACCCACCCCAAAACATCTACTGAGCTCTGTTCAAAGTACCGAGGGGAGTGAAAAATAAATGCACTGTGTTCAGGCTGGGAGAGTTTAAGGTATGGTTTAAGAGATAATATATGCAAAACAGCTACCTGCTCATCTGTTGAAGTGCAAAAGGTGAGGCCCCAGGGGGAGAATTGGACGGGACTAATTTAGCTTGCTGCCGGCTGAAACGGCGGTGGAAGGTGGCCCGTCCGTAAAGGACACATGCAGCCGGAAGCTTCACATGTGGTCTGAAAGGGGAGTCCCCAGGTCCAATGCACCCTAGAGCAGGGGTCCTCAACCCCGGGGCCGCAGGCCGGTGGCGGTCCGAGGCCTGTTGGGAAACGGTCCACACAGCAGAAGGCGAGCAGCGGGCGGGCGAGCAAAGGTTCATCTGCCACTGCCCATCGCTCCCCACCGCCCCCCACCGCCCCCCATCGCCCCCCACCGCCCCCCACCGCCCCCCATCGCCCCCCACCTCTCCCCACCACTCCCCACCTCTCCCCACTGCTCCCCACGGCTCCCCATCGCCCCCCACCTCTCCCCACCTCTCCCCACATCTCCCAACTGT
>NC_041228.1:78590180-78596827 GCF_002837175.3 Physeter macrocephalus
GCTCCCCACGGCCCCCCACCGCTCGCATTACTGTCTGAACCATTGCCCCCATCCCCCCCCACCCCCAGAGAAAAACCATCTTCCACGAAACTGGTCCCTGGTGCCAAAAACGTTGGGGAGCACTGCCCTAGAGAACCGTCAGCCTCAGGCTCCAGTGGCATTTCTACAAGCAGGTTTGAGAGTTAATTGTCCCAAGCTTTGAGCCAGGTGTCCTTTTCCAGGATGTATGAGATGCTACGAGGAGAAGAACATCTCCTTTCTTTAAAGAAGACACCATTTCCAGGCAAGAGCCTGCTGTGGCCACCTCCTCAAAAGGAAAAGACCCAGATGCATCCAAAGAAATGAAAACATTATTCACATCGCTAGCAAAGGACTGAAAATTGTTCGTGCTAAACTAGAGATCAAATGGCAGCTGGTCTCTGGCTGTCCCGGGATTTGTATTTATTTTAAAGGAGACAAAAATTAAGTCTAGCCTAGATGTGGCCATCACCAAAAGTGAGTGAGAGACAGACGCTCGGAGAGAGTTAGGTACCCCTAAGGTCACATAGCTATGAAGTGCAGAGCTGGGATTTGCATCCAAGTAGGCTGATTTGGGACCCCTTTTTCTGGAAATGTCACGTTAGACTGTTTCCTTGGCTTTTACTTGAGTTAACTGCAGCTACTTGATACAGCATTAGTAAATTGCTGTTACCATGAACTATGACTAATTTTTATTATTTTAAGCACAGTCTAACATACACTATCTTGTTTTTCCATTAAGATCAGAGTAGTGTCTTATCATTTTTCTCCATATAATATTTTACATATAAAACTTTATTACTTTCAAATTCAAGTCTTTTACTTTTTTGAATTATTCCCAATCACTTGGATGGTTTATGTCTACTTAGCCATGACATAAATGTTTTAAAAGTTTGTAATGATTCAGATATTTACCTAAGAACATTTCAATTTGTTTCTTTATCTTTCTGAGTATCTCAACTCAAAAATATGAATAGAATGCACTATGGTGCCCTTGCTAGAGAATTATGTCTACTGTCTTTTTCCTCCTACTGCATTTAAGTATGGTAGTTAGCTGATTCAGAATCATAAAAGTGACATAAAGGTAGCTCAGACTAAACATGTATGAGAAAAAGTACACAAATTAAGCTTTTTATAATTCTTGACGTAATTTAGTACTATCTTTAAAGACCCCCATGTGTTCAGAGTGACCACCTTGACAGCACTGTCACGTGTGTTTGCATGGACCCAGAGCCTCTTTTCTGTGTTGCCTTCTTTGGCAGAGACCATCAGTGTGGAATCAGGAAGCATACGTCACCAAAGAGAAACGTGTAGTACAAATATACTGTGTAATTCTCTTCTGGCCTTGCCTTGATTAAAAGGGACATATGGGCAAGGAATCTTGCACAGAGAGAAAGCAATTTTCCAATCTCCCCAGACCTAAACGTCGTTTCTTTATTTAGATGCGGCGCTATACCGTGAATCGTTTTCTTTTTCCTAAGATGATAAGAAATATGGAATACTTGCCACTCAGCACACTGAACAAAAAGCCTCACGTTACCTGTCTGCTCAGTCTAACTCCATGATTGTAAATGAGATCGGCTGTCACATTTATCATAGGCTATGGATTCTCTGCTTTATTTTCCTGATAGTTAGCATAGAGATAAGAACTTTGTGTTGTCCATGGTTTTACTATAGAATCTTTAACTGTCTGTAATGTAACTCATTAACTCCAAAGCTTGTTAATTGTAAACATTTCTGAAACGTGTTTGTGAAAATTGCATGTTATCACAAAACCAGTTTGTTATAGGAAATGTTAGTCATAAATATGCCTATTACTTATTGATTTGTTATAAATGACCGTATCAATTTTCTCCCTTCTTTTTCTTTCCCTTGTCATACTGTAGAATTGTACGAATCACATATATACACACAGTGAAAACTCTGAAGAGCTGGTAGATAAAAAAGCCAAAATTAAACACACATTTGAAATATAAGTTTAAGGAAGGCCTTTATTAAAGTTAGAGTGGAAACAACAACTTGAACTTGTGACCTTTGAAACTTAGGTCTTTGATACCCAGCTGATGTGTCATCCCACTCACAAACCTCACCACATTTTGTCATGTGGAGCAATATGATTCATCTCCACCAAAGACTCCTGGAAAGTAAGTGATTCCAGCTCTCTCCCTGACAGAGAGGTATCAGGGAACTCGAGAAGTGTCAGGCACCTTTGTTGGTGCTGGAGAGCAAGGATGCTTGGTGCTATCACAGATGTTGGTGGAGTGTCAAGGGGAAAGGAGACAGCTTACAGACTTCCAGCTGACCAAGCTGTGTTGGTCAAGCATCAAAATAAATAAGTAATTTTGTCAAAATTATCATGAATTCTTAATGTTGCTCAAAGGTGTGGGCAAAACATACATGATTTTTCCATCGTATTTACAAAACATGTTGTCTGTTACTCAATTCAAACTACATGTGTATTGAATGAAGTTTAGGTCAAATCAGACAGTAAAATATTATGTAACAATCTTGCAGCCTGGAGTGTGTGTGTGTGTGTGTGCGCGCGCAAAATTCCATTAATATAGGCAGAAAAAAAGCTGTGAGAGAAATTATTTTAAGAGTTGTGTGAGAGATTATAGTTAAAAAGAGCAAAAGGTAAGATGATAAGATGTATTACATTTCACCAAGATGATTACTTGGTGAAATGTAATACACCAAGTTCTAGAGAGAAATGAGCTTGAAAGATTTTATTACTATCAGAAAGGGCTTGATTCCATGAACTCCATGACACACTTTGTCTTGGAAGTTCCCCCAGGTTTTTGTGTTACAGTCCTAACCTGTTCCCTGAATTCAAAACAATTGGAGTCCTGAATTTCTAACAGACAACCTTGAATCGATCATCGCAGCTGACATGAAATAGGACTTGTATTCACTTTGCTCAGGAAAAATAATCTTGTTACGCAAGAAGGTACAAAATACATATGGAGGGCACCTTCAAGATGCCCAGAAATACATCTACATGTGAAACAACTCCTACAGAACACCTACTGAACGCTGGCAGAAGACCTCAGACTTCCCAAAAGACAAGAAACTCCTTGTGTACCTGGGAAGGGCAAAAAGAGAAAAGAAAAACCAGAGACAAAAGAAGAGGGACAGGACCAGCCCCTCTGGGAGGAAGCTGTGAAGGAGGAAAAGTTTCCACACACTAGGAAGCCCCTTCGAGGGCGGAGATGGTGGGTAGCTGGGGGGAAGCTTTGGAGCTGCGGAGGAGAGCACAGTAACAGGGTGCGGAGGGCAAAGCGGAGAGATTCCTGCAGAGGATCGGTGCCGACCAGCACTCACCAGCCTGAGAGGCTTGTCTGCTCACCTGCCGGGGCGGGCAGGGGCTGGGAGCTGAGGCTCAGGCTTCGGAGATCAGATCCCAGGGAGAGGACTGGGGTTGGCTACGTGAACACAGCCTGAAAGGGGCCAGTGCACCACAGCTAGCTGGGAGGGAGTCCGGTAAAAAGTCTGGAACTGCCGAAAAGGCAAGAGACCATTGTTTCGGGGTACGCGAGGAGAGGGGATTCAGAGCACTGCGTAAACAAGTTCCAGAGATGGGCGCGAGCCGCGGCTATCAGTGTGGACCCCAGAGACGGGCATGAAATGCTAAGGCTTCTGCTGCAGCCACCAAGAAGCCTGTGTGCGAGCACAGGTCATTCTCCACACCTCCCCTCCCGGGAGCCTGTGCAGCCCACCATGGCAAGGGTCCCATGATCCAGGGACAACTTCCCCAGGAGAACACACAGTGCGCCTCAGGCTGTTGCAATGTCACGCTGGCCTCTGCTGCCGCGGGCTCGCCCTGCATCCGTACCCATCCCCCACCTCAGCCTGACTGAGCCAGAGCCCCCAAATCAGCTGCTCCTTTAACCCCCTTCTGTCTGGGTGAAGGACAGATGCCCTCAGGTGACCTGCATGTAGAGGAGGGGCCAAATCCAAAGCTGAACCCCGGGAGCTGTGTGAGCAAAGAAAAGGAAGGGAAATCTCTCCCAGCAGCCTGAGGAGCAGCGGATTAAATCTCCACAATCAACTTGATGTACCCTGCATTTCTGGAATACCTGAATAGACAATGAATCATCCCAAAATTGAGGCGGTGGACTTTGGGAGCAACTGTAGACTTAGGGTTTACTTTCTTCATCTAATTTGTTTCCGGTTTTATGTTTATCTTAGTTTAGTATTTAGAGCTTATTATCATTGGTAGACTTGTTTATTGATTTGGTTGCTCTCTTCCTTTTTTTAAATATATATATATATATATATATATATATGTTTCTTTTTTCCTTTTTCTCTTTTTGTTACTGTGTATGTGTATGCTTCTTTGTGTGATTTCGTCTGTATAGCTTTGCTTTTACCATTTGTCCTAGTGTTCTGACTGTCCGGGTTTTTTTTGGTTTTGGTTTGGTTTTTTTTAGTATAGTTTTTAGTGCTTGTTATAATTGGTGGATTTGTGTTTTGGTTTGGTTGCTCTCTTCTTTCTTTATCTTTTTTTAAAATTACTTTTTAATTTTTTTATTTTTCAAATTTTTTTCTATTTTTATAACTTTATTTTATTTCTTTATTTTTTTCTTTCTTTCTTCTTCTCCCTTTCTTCTGAGCCATATGGCTGACAGGGTCTTGGTGCTCTGGCTGGATGTCAGGCCTGAGCCTCTGAGGTGGGAGAGCTGAGTTCAGGACATTGGACCAGCAGAGACCTCCCGGCCCCATGTCATATCAAATAGCGAAAGCTCTCCTAGAGATCTCCATCTCAATGCTAAGACCCAGCTCCACTCACTGACCAGCAAGCTACAGTGCTGGAAACCCCATGGCAAACAACTAGCAAGACAGGAACACAACACTACCCATTAGCAGAGAGGGTGCCTAAAATCATAACAAGGTCACAGAAACCCCAAAACAAACCACCGGACACGGTCCTGCCCACCGGAAAGACAAGATCCAGCCTCATCCAGCAGAACACAGTCACCAGTCCCCTCCACCAGGAAGCCTACATAACCCGCTGAACCAACCTTACCCACTGGGAGCAGACACCAAAAACAACGGGAACTACGAACCTGCAGCCTGTGAAAAGGAGACCCCAAACACAGTAAGTTAAACAAAATGAGAAAACAGAGAAATTCACAGCAGATGAAGGAGCAAGGAAAAAACCCACCAGGCCAAACAAATGAAGAGGAAATAGGCAGTCTACCTGAAAAATAATTCAGAGAAATGATAGTAAAGATGATCCAAAATCTTGGAAATAGAATGGAGAAAATACAACAAGGACCTAGAAAAACTAAGGAGCAAACAAACAATGACGAACAATACAATAAATGAAATTTAAAATTCTCTAGAAGGAATCAATAGCAGAATAACTGAGGCAGAAGAATGGATAAGTGACCTGGAAGATAAACTACTGGGAATAACTACTGTAGAGCAGAATAAAGAAAAAAGAATGAAAAGGATTGAGGACAATCTCAGAGACCTCTGGGACAACATTAAATGCACCAACATTCAAATTATATGGGTCCCAGAAGAAGAGGAGAAAGAAGAAGGGACTGAGAAAATATTTGAACAGTTTATAGTTGAAAACTTCCCTAATATGGGTAAGGAAATAGTCAAGTCCAGGAAGCACAGAGAGTCCCATACAGGATAAATCCAAGGAGAAACATGCCAAGACACATATTAATCAAACTATCAAAAATTAAATACAAAGCAAAAATATTAAAAGCAGCAAGGGAAAATCAACAATTAACATACAAGGGAATCCCCATAAAGATAAGAGCTGATCTTTCAGCAGAAACGCTGCAAGCCAGAAGGAAGTGGCAGGACATATTTAAAGTGATGAAAGAGAAAAACCTACAACCAAGATTACTCTATCCAGGAAGGATCTCATTCAGATTCGATGGAGAAATTAAAACCTTTACAGACAATCAAAAGCTAAGAGAATTCAGCACCACCACACCAGCTCTACAACAAATGCTAAAGGAACTTCTCTAGGCAGGAAACACAAAGAAGGAAAAGACTTACAATAAAAAACCCAAAACAATTAAGAAAATGGTAATAGGAACATACATAGTGATAACTACCTTTCTCATATCAGACAAAATAGACTTTAAAATAAAGACTATCACAAGAGACAAAGAAGGACACTACATAATGATCAAGGGATCAATCCAGAAAGAAGATATAACAATTGTAAATATTTATGCACCCAACATAGGAGCACCTCAATACATAAGACAAATGCTAACAGCCATAAAAGGGGAAACTGACAGTAACACAATCATAGTAGGGGACTTTAACACCCCACTTTCACCAATGGACAGATCATCCAAAATGAAAATAAATAAGGAAACACAAGCTTTAAATGATACATTAAACAAGATGAACTTAATTGATATTTATAAGACATTCCATCCAAAAACAGCAGATTACACTTTCTTCTCAAGTGCTCATGGAACATTCTCCAGGATAGATCATATCTTGGGTCACAAACCAAGCCTTGGTAAATTTAAGAAAATTGAAATCGTATCAAGTATCATTTTGACCACAATGCTATGAGACTAGATATCAAGTACAGGAAAAAAATCTGTAAAAAATACAAACACATGGAGGCTAAACAATACACTACTAAA
>NC_041228.1:78597146-78597613 GCF_002837175.3 Physeter macrocephalus
AGAAGAAAAAAACCCCCAAAGTTAGCAGAAGGAAAGAAATCATAAAGATCAGATCAGAAATAAATGAAAAAGAAATGAAGGAAACAGTACCAAAGATCAATAAAACTAAAAGCTGGTTCTCTGAGAAGATAAACAAAAGTGATAAACCATTAGCCAGACTCATCAAGAAAAAAAGGGAGAAGACTCAAATCAATAGAATTAGAAATGAAAAAGGAGACATAACTGACACTGCAGAAATACAAATGAACATGAGAGATTACTACAAGCAACTATATGCCAATAAAATGGACAACCTGGAAGAAATGGACAAATTCTTAGAAAAGCACAACCTCCCGAGACTGAACCAGGAAGAAATAGAGAATATAAGCAGACTGATCACAAGCACTGATAATGAAACTGTGATTAAATATCTTCCAACAAACAAAAGCCCAGGACCAGATGGCTTCACAGGCAAATTCTATCAAACA
>NC_041228.1:78598169-78599034 GCF_002837175.3 Physeter macrocephalus
AAAAACTCTCCAGAAAGTAGGCATAGAGGGAACTTACCTCAACATAATAAAGGCCATATATGACAAACCCACAGCCAACATCGTACTCAATGGTGAAAAACTGAAACCGTTTCCACTGAGATCAGGAGCAAGACAAGGTTGCCCACTCTCACTGCTATTATTCAACATAGATTTGGAAATTTTAGCCACAGCAATCAGAGAAGAAAAAGAAATAAAAGGAATACAAATCAGAAAAGAAGTAAAGCTGTCACTGTTTGCAGATGACATGATACTATATATAGATGCTACCAGAAAACTACTAGAGCTAATCAATGAATTTGGTAAAGTAGCAGGATACAAAATTAATGCACAGAAATCTCTTGCATTCCTATACACTAATGATGAAAAATCTGAAAGAGAAATTAAGGAAACATTCCCATTTACCATTGCAACAAAAAGAATAAAATACCTAGGAATAATCCTACCTAAGGAGACAAAAGACCTGTATGCAGAAAACTATAAGACACCGATGAAATAATTAAAGATGATACAATCAGAGGGAGAGACATACCATGTTCTTGGTTGCAAGAATCAACACTGTGAAAATGACTATACTACCCAAAGCAATCTACAGATTCAATGCAATGCCTACCAAACTACCAATGGCATTTTTCACAGAACTAGAGCAAAAAAATTTCACAATTTGTATGGAAACACAAAAGACCCTGAATAGCCGAAGCAATCTTGAGAAAGAAAAATGGAGCTGGAGGAATGAGGCTCCCTGACTTCAGACTCTACTGCAAAGCTACAGTAATCAAGACAGTATGACTGGCACAAAAACAGAAATATAGAGCAAAGGAACACGAGAGAAAAACCCGAGATAAAA
>NC_041228.1:78599142-78599845 GCF_002837175.3 Physeter macrocephalus
AATCACAGCAAGATCCTTTTTGACCCACCTCCTAGAGAAATGGAAATAAAAACAAACATAAACAAATGGGACCTAATGAAACTTAAAAGCTTTTGCACAGCAAAAGAAACCATAAACAAGACGAAAAGACAACCCTCAGAATGGGAGAAAATATTTGCAAGTGAAGCAACTGACAAAGGATTAATCTCCAAAATTTATAAGCAGCTCACGCAGCTCAATATCAAAAAAACAAACGACCCAATCCAAAAATGGGCAGAAGACCTAAATAGACATTTCTCCAAAGAACATATACAGATTGCCAACAAACACATGAAAGGATGCTCAACATCACTAATCATTAGAGAAATGCAAATCACAATTACAATGAAGTATCACCTCACACGAGTCAGAATGGCCATCCTCAAAAAATCTACAAACAATAAAATGCTGGATAGGGTGTGGAGAAAAGGGAACCCTCTTGCACTGTTGGTGGCAATGTAAATTGATACAGCCACTATGGAGAACAGTATGGAGGTTCCTTAAAAAACTAAAAATAGAACTACCATATGACCCAGCAATCCCACTACTGGGCATATACCCTGAGAAAACCATAATTCAAAAAGAGTCATGTACCAAAATGTTCATTGCAGCTCTATTTACAATAGCCAGGACATGGAAGCAACCTAACTGTCCATCAACAGATGAATGGATAAAGAAGATGTGG
>NC_041228.1:78600310-78615330 GCF_002837175.3 Physeter macrocephalus
AAGAAAGAAAGAAAGAAAGAAAGAAAGAAAGAAAGAAAGAAAGAGAAAGAAAAAAGCTCTGCACAGCAAAGGAAACCATCCAAAAAACTGAAAAGGCAAGCCACTAAATGGGAGAAAATATTTGCAAACTATATATCTGGTAAGGGGTTAATATCCAAAACATATTAAAAACACACACAATTCAAAACCAAAAAACCCCCTAAACAACCTGATTAAAAAATGGGCAGGGGAGGGCTTCCCTGGTGGCGCAGTGGTTGAGAGTCCGCCTGCCGATGCAGGGGACGCGGGTTCGTGCCCCGGTCCGGGAAGATCCCACATGCCGCGGAGCGGCTGGGCCCGTGAGCCATGGCCTCTGAGCCTGCGCGTCCGGAGCCTGTGCTCCGCAACGGGAGAGTCCACGACAGTGAGAGGCCCGCATACCGCAAAAAAATAAAAAAAATAAAGGGCAGGGGAACTGAATAGACATTTTCCCAAAGGAGGCACACAAATGGCCAACAGATACATGAAAAGATGTTCAATGTCACTAACCATCTGGGAAATGCAAATCAAAACCGCAGTGAGATATCATCTCACACTTGTTCGTATGGCTGTGATCAAAAAGACAAGAAATAGTTCAGCATTGGTGAGCATGCAGAGAAAGGGGAATCCTTGTGCACTGTCAGTTCCCAGTTGGTTCAAAATTAGTGCAGCCACCACGGAAAACAGAACTACCATATGATCCCGCAGCCTCGCTTCTGGGTTTATAGCCAAAGGAACTGAAGCCGTATCTCAAAGAGATTTGTGCACTCCCATATTCGTGACAGCATTATTTACAATAGCCAAGGTACGGAGCCTCCTAAGTGTTGGTCAACAACAGACGAATGGATAAAGAAGACGTCTCATACACACACGCTGGAATACTACTCAGCCATGAGAAAGAAGGAAATGCTGCCGTTTGTGACAACTTGGATGAACCCGGAGGGCATTATGCTAAGTGAAATAGCCAGGCAGGACAAATACCGCATGATATCACTTACATATGGGATGTTTTAAAAGTCAAACTGATAGAAACAGAGTAGAAAAGTGGTCGACTGGGCTGGGGAAACAGAGAGAGGCTGGTAAAAGGACAGACTTTCAGCCTTAAGATGATATGGTCTGAGGGTGTTTTTCCCTGACGGTCGTTGATGGGGAGTCCCTGCCCCACGGTCCTTTCTATATCCTTCTTCCGCCGTCAGCTCTGAGCTTGGGGCGGGGCGCGGGGCTGGGGGCGGGGCTCGAGCTCAGGGGACCCGCACCTTCCCTCCCAGCAGCTGCGTCTCCGCCGCCGCGCGCCGCTCCCGCGCTGCTCGCCTCGCTCCCGACCGCGAAGTTGCTTCTCTCGATCCCCGTGGGCTGGACGGGGCGGCGGGCAGAGCCGGCCTTGCGCGGGGAGCCCGGACACCCGCAGAGCCGAGGCGGGGCCGTCGGGGAGGCCGCGCGGACCTGTGAGCATCCGCGCGCTGGGCCTCGCCCAGGTCCCCGGGGCCGCCGCGCGTCCCCGCTCGTGTCCTCGTCCTGCGTCCCTCCCCGAGGCGCGCAGGTGTCGCCCGCCGTCCGTCTTCGGGGCGCGGACCCTCCGCCTCCGCCCGGGACCCGCCTGATCTCCCTCCGGCCGCTCCCGCGCGCCCATGCGACCGGCGAGGCCAAGCGCCCGGCTGCCCGCGCTGCTCTTGCTGGCGCTGGTCCTGTCGCCGCGCGGGACCCAGGGGAGGCCCGGGGGCCGCAGGGGCGCGCGCGTCGCGGGCGAGGAGCCGAAGCCCTGGCTGTCCCTCCCCGCGGCCTCCCGCAGCGCAGGTAAGCGGCCCCGTGCGCCGAGCCCGGGGCGGGAGGACTCGTGCGGCCCGGAGAGGCGCGCGCTCGGGGCGGCCTGGCTCGCGCACCGCGGGAACAGGCCGGCAGCCCTCGCCGCCGACGGCGGGCCTCGGGGAAAGAGGCAACGAGCTGCTGAGACGTACCGCGGCCGAGACGTGAGTATCCAGAAACCCATGTCGCGGAGGAACCGGCTCGATGCGCCCCTTCCCCGTGCGAGAGGCCGGGCCTCGGAAGCCCGGAGCCCGAGGACATGCGGTTCAGTCCCAGCGGCCGAGGCGGGGCCGACAGGTTAGCACCTGGCGGCGCCTCTTTCCGGACCAGCCCGGGTTTGGGGATTGGGCCAGGGCCCTGGCGTCGCGCCGGGACGCCCCTCTGCGCCCCCCTGGAGCTGGCGCAGGGCCTGGGTAGCTGAGCAGGCGCCACCCGCCGCCGCGGCTCCCGGATCAGCTCTGCGCGCCCAGGTTCCTGGCTGCTTAGCTGCTCAGCGAGTGGTGGGGATGAGAAAAGGGAGGAAAAGTAGCCGAACGAAGGGTCCTGAGACACCCCAAGGCGGCGAGGACGGCGGCCGAACGAGGAGTAAACGTGAGAAGCCCGGGCGAAGCGGCCGGGCCGACGGGGCGGCGTGGCCGCGGGTCGCTTAGGGCAGGAAGGCCGGGGCGGGGCAGGAGGAGGGAGGCCGCGCACCTGCGGAGCGAGGACGCGCTGGCCGCCCAGCCCGGCGGCAGTAGGCGCCCCTCCCCGGGGGCCACCCCCCGCCCCGGCACCCCGCTGGCTGAGAGGTGGCAGCCCACGGCAGCCTTGCTGTCATCTCCTCGCCTCTTACTTCACTTTGAACAAAGCAGAGAGGGGTTTCTTAGGACCGTTTTTCTTTCATGATAGTTATGATATAAATATATACATAGTCACTGCACAAATTTTCATCCAGTACTTGCCGCCTGCCAGTCACCATGCAGAGGCCGAGGCCACCCAGGGGAGCAGGCAGTGAGGTGTCTGCGCTCTGAGGGCACGTTCTGGGTGGGGAGGCGGGGAGGCTGGCGCACAGGTAGACCCAGAGAGGAGGCCAGGGACGGGCTGAAGGGGAGGCAGGGGATGGAGAAGGTCCAGGAAGCTGAGACGGGTCACTGAGCTCCAGGACCTCGTCCAGGGCTGGGCAGGGCTTTCCAGGGTGTTGGGGACGCACAGGGCTTTCCCGGAGGGGAGCTGGGCAGGGACGGTGACCACCGCAGTGATGCAGTGATGGCACCACACCCTTCGCATCCTCGGACTTGCAACTGTTCCTGGCCCCAGTGTTTATCTCAGAATGGAATGTCACTTTGGAAAGTAAAAGAGTGGGAGAAAGTCTCCAACTACAGGAACATTTGTGGTAACATTAATTCAGACCTGTGTCATTGAAGTTTAACAGATCTTTTCTCTGTAAAAGGCTGAAACCTTACCGAAGTGAGTTTCTAGGGAGAAAGAATATTTTATTAAAAGTTAAAATGTAAGTGGCAACAATCTAAAGTTTAAAAAAACAACACAGCCCGGCAGGGAGTGATCTGTGCTCCACATCGGTTGCTTTCTCCAGCTGTTTGTGATGTAGTCTTTGGATGACGTGAGGAGGAAGGGTGACTCTTTACATCTGTATCTGAGTCCGTGAAAGTGAAGGGGACCCTCGGACATGGGTCAGGGACCAGCAAGGACGTGAGTTGGCCCTATCCAGGTGGTCCTCACAGGTACCCTCGGGTGTGGCGGGGGTCACAGCTCCTTCAGGAGGAATCGTCTCCCAGGCTCTGGAGGCTAAGGACTGTCATCCCTGCCAGGTACCTCTGGAATTCTGACCCCGTGATTCTGCGACATAGTAAACACCATCACCCGGGCCTTTGCATGCACTCTGGGCTCTGAAACCCTTGCTGCACCTGCGGCTGTGGTGCCTCCCTTTTCTGTAGGTCAGCGGCTTCCCTAAACACTCCCGTGAGGCTCGAGGTGAGGGATCGGTCCACATAGGGGAAGCAGTAAGTGGGGAAGCCTCAGGTGAGAGGGTGACCCGCGAGGATGCCATTAGAATTGGAGGGGGGCACACTGGGAAGGAGGAGATGTGAGAGGTAGGTACCCATCACCCTCAGGGCTCACCATCCCCGGCCCCCCTTCCTCCCCGCCCCATGCATTGTTCACGCATCACCCATCCATCAGTTCATCTAGCCACTCACAGCACACGCCTGACGTGCTCTGATGGGCGGGGAATACGAAGTTAACCAACATTATTGACTCGCGCTGAAGGAGCCCAGGTTAATGACCAAACCCCACTCCCAATGTCTCTACAATCTGCTCCTTCCTTTTTATTGTCCTGCCCCTCGCCCTGGTTCGAGCCTCAGGACAATGTCACACTTCTCCCCAACTCAGGTAGTGCCCCCTGCTGGGCTGCCTCACTGGGCTAAGCATGGAAAGTGTGTGTGTTTTCATCACCTGTATCCCTTCTCTCCACTGTTGTCTGGCCATCACACCAGCAGAATGGAGCAAAGAATCGTTCCCAGAACTCTGCAAAAAAAGGGAGCACTGGGGTACTCGTCACTGAAATGAAGACAGAGTCAGATGGCTGAGAAATGGCAGTGGTGGGGCTAGAGAGGGGGGTTGGAGGAATTTGGGACAGAGAAGGAATTGGTGTGAAATTCGGGAGATGGAAGTATAAAGGGGACTTTTAGAAAGTTTTGATGGAAAAGCTTCGCCTTTTCAAGAGATGTCACTGAACATCTACATTCTTCTGCAGGCTTCATGGAATCAGATTTGTGTTGCTGGGTTTTTTTTAGGTTTGTTTGTTTGTTTTTAATGTAAAACCTTGCTGGCATGAGGCTTAAGGCAGGAATGTGAAGACCATTTTGGAGAGGTTTTTACAAACAATTACAAATGAAGATTTTTTTTTTGAGATTAATACATCATTTTAATTGTAATTTAAAAAATAAAATACATATTACTTAGGTTGATCTTATCCTAAGTGCTGAAAAGTAGGTGCTTTAAGTGTCTTTTAAAATTTTTTTTTAAATTTTGCATTGGACTATAGTTGATTTACAATGTTGTGTTAATTTCAGTACAGATGAATATTCTTAGTAGCGCCAGGCTGTTCCCCGCCCCCAGTCACAGATCTGCAGTGGCTTCTCTGGATTTTCCAAGAAAGCCCTAACTTCTCTTGAAGGCAGGACATTTAAGTCCCCTGTGACCTGCCCCATCTTCCCTTCTGTGCTTCTCACAGGGTGCGGGTCGCATGGGCGGGGCCTGCTCCTCACAGATGCCGTAGCAGTAGCCGCTGTCTGCCAGCTCCTGGAACTACGTCTGTCATCTCTGCCTGTCAGAATTCACCTCTCCTTCCAGGCCCTCTTCCTTCATGATGTCTTTGCAGCTATTTCCGTGTGAAAAAAAAAAAATCTAAATCCTAAATTCTTTGTAATATTATCAGTGAAATATTACAGATACTGCACATTCCAAAAATATATTTTAGCAAGTATTGTGGTACAATTTTTTTTTTTTTTTTTTTTGCGGTACGCGGGCCTCTCACTGCTGTGGCCTCTCCCATTGCGGAGCTCAGGCTCCGGACGCGCAGGCTCAGCGGCCATGGCTCACGGACCCGGCCGCTCCGCGGCATGTGGGATCTTCCCGGACCGGGGCACGAACCCGCCTCCCCTGCAACGGCAGGCGGACTCTCAACCACTGCACCACCAGGGAAGCTCGTGGTACAATTTAAAATAATTTAAACACTAGGTATATTAAAAATCAGGGTGCCCATACATACCACACATATGTTTCTTTGCTCCATCAACTGCATGGGCCTGGAAACAACCATACCCCAGGAGCAACAAGCACACCTGGTACCCAGACTTTGGTTTCCTTTTTTTGCCCTCGACGCAGCTCGTGGGATCTTAGTTCCCCGACCAGGGATTGAACCCAGGCCCTAGGCAGTAAAAGTGCTGAGTCCTAACCACCGGACCGCCAGGGAATTCCCAGACTTTGGTTTCTAATACCATCCTCTATAAGACGAACCAGGGCTCCTTGGAGAGATGACTGATACTAACACCAAGACAGGAAATTATTCAGGATGAGCCTGGAGCATCCTGTAGTGCCCAAAAGTAAAGAAGTGATAAAAATTCCAAACACCACCAACAAAACCCCCATGATGACATAATTTTACTGGAAAGAATTCTGTGTCTGTCTTCTAATAATCACAGACTACAAATACATTAGTCATAATATTATAACTTATTGAGTATGAAGTAATTCACTGTTGAATGTTCAAGAAGTTTTGTATCTTGTTTGGAACATTTAGATTACTGCTTTCACACTTGAATGTGCAAATAAATCTCCTAGGAGTTCTTGTGAAAGTGACTCTATAGGTCTGGGCCTGAAATTCTATATTTCTTACAAGCTCCCAGAAGACCCATGGAACAGAGTTATTAATAAACATGAATTTTTTTCAAATACTTATATTTTCCCTCAGTGATTCTCTCAGCACTGATGTAATAAATCTAGTTCTTCTTTTTGAAAGTGGAATTGTTTTTATATATTTAGAAAGAGAATAATCATGCCAGCTCCTTAACTAAACGAAATGATAACTCAGGGAACTATATAACAAACATTTCAATTCAAGTACATGAAAAATGCTAGATTAAAGCATAAAGTAATGCCCTTCAGTACTTCCAGAGGTACTAAGGATCCACTAACATGGCTTTGTAAAGAATCGATCATGGCAGAGCAAACTATCTTTATGGTAAGGTATTAAGTTATATGCAAGTAAAAGCAAACACTAAACATTTCCTGTTATTTTCTAGTTGTTCTGTATTATGATTTTTTATTATTTCACATGATCTCTGCTCATTTTTAACAAGAAGTAGGTACAAGAGATAAGCTTGCCAACATTATATACATAATATGCAAGTCTGTTCCTTTAAAAATATATTATTGTAAACTTAAAATTGTTGAGGGTGGCAGATGGTAACTGTTTTGGTTAAATGAAAACTAGAAATTTTCATAAATTGGATGAATGAGATGATAGGTTATTCAAGTTGTTCCAGGATAATCATCAAGCATTACCTAGGGATCCTTTTATTTATTTATTTAAACTATTTATTTATTTATTTATTTATGGCTGAGTTGGGTCTTCGTTGCTGCGCGCGGGCTTTCTCTAGTTGCGGCGAGCGGGGGGCTACTCTTCGTTGCGGTGCGCGGGCTTCTCATTGCGGTGGCTTCTCTTGTTGCGGAGCATGGGATCTAGACGCGCGGGCTTCAGTAGTTGCAGCACGTGGGCTCAGTAGTTGTGGCTCACGGGCTCGAGAGCGCAGGCTCAGTAGTTGTGGCGCACAGACTTAGTTGCTCCGCGGCGTGTGGGATCTTCCCGGACCAGGGCTCGAACCCATGTCCCTGCATAGGCAGGCGGATTCTTAACCATTGCACCACCAGGGATGTCCTGGGATCCTTTTATGTTTAATCCATCTGTACATGTAATCTCCTATACTGTTGTCCTTAGATACCAGAGGGATGAATCCTGCATTCTATTCTTGTGCCGTCCAGCATGGTAGCCACTGGGTACCTATGAGTACCAAACACTTGCAGTGCGGCTGGTCCAAACTGAGGTGTGCTGTGAGCGTAAAGTACACCTTGGATTTTGAAAACTTAGTATAAGAAATGTACACTATCTTACTAGTAATTTAAAAACATTGATTACATATTGGAAGGATAATATTTTGGATAAAATGGGTTAAATAAAATATTAATTTAATTTTAATTTAATTTAAATTAATTTTAATTTTTCAACTTTTTTTTACTTTTTAAAATGTGGCTACTAAAAATTTTAAATTACATATGTGGCTCCCATTTCTATAATGGAAGCCGATTGTTAAGACTGTTTTCCATCAGAGCTCAGTTGTCTAATTTTGTTGTTGGGGGTAGTTCTCTCATATTCAGTCCTTCATTTAATATTTTGTTGATCAGATGTTAGCACCAGGGCATCTAATCCCTAAATACAGATTCATTTTCAATTAACTAGCTGCTTATTGAAAAATGAAAACAGAATTACATTGAAAAAAGTTAAAGTTGGACTTCCCTGGTGGCGCAGTGGTTAAGAATCCGCCTGCCAATGCAGGGGACACGGGTTCGAGCCCTGGTCCGGGAAGATCCCACATGCCGCGGAGCAACAAAGCCCGTGCGCCATAACTACTGAGCCCGTGAGCCACAATTACTGAGCCCGCATGCCACAACTACTGAGCCTGCGCTCTAGAGCCCATGCTCTGCAACAAGAGAAGCCACTGCAATGAGAAGCCCGTGCACCGCAACGAAGAGTAACCCCCTGCTCGCCACAGCTAGAGAGAGCCCGCGTGCAGCAACGAAGACCAACGCAGCCAAAAATAAATAAATAAATAAAATAATTAATTAATTTTTAAAAATGTTAAAGTTAATGAAAAGAGTATGCACTGAAAAGTCTCTCTTCCCTCCCACCCCCAGAATCCTTGTCCCTGCTGCCTCTCTGCAGACAGTCACCATTTTATTTGAATACAAATAGGATGCTCTATTTCAAACATTTTCAAAATATTTGGGGCTTGGTGGGCCATACAATCTCTGCAACAATGTCTTGCCCCTGCATCGTAGCACGAAAGCAGGCGTAGGCCACACGTAAATAATGAGCATGGCTGTGGTCCAATAAAACTTTACTTACAGAAACAGGCGTGGGGGCAGGATGGCTCCGGAGGGCAGTTTGCTAACCCCTCCACCGGCCAGCACTGTTCGATAGATGCACGGTAACGTCTCTGTAAACCTTTTATCTCGTCTCTGCATCTATTCTCGCCCCTCTGTACCAGGCATGATGATCTTTAAAAATGAAGCCTGATGGTATCACTCCCTTGCCTAAGAATCCTTGCCTTCTCCTCACCCTTAGACAAAGTTTATAAAGGATGGTGGGCCTCCTCACCTCACCTCTCCCCGTCACCCTGGTCAGGGCTGGACATACAGACTTGGAATCAGCTGCATGAACAGCCACAAGCTCATGCGTTTAGTGCTTGTCGTTATAGTCTATTTGTAAGGATATTAGAACTTTTTTATTGAGGCAAAATTGACATACAACATTACATTGGTTTCAGGTGTACAGCATAATAATTCGATATTTGTATACATTGTAAAATGATCACCGCGAGAAGTCTGGTTACCATCCGTCACCGTACATAGTTAACTTCCAGGATTTACTCTTGGCAACTTTCTAATGTGCTCTACAATATTACTGACTATATCCTCATGCTGTCCGTCGCACCCCCATGACTTATTTGTTTTATAACCGGAGGTTGGTACCTCTTGACCTCCTTCATCACCTATTCTGCTTCCTCCCCAATGCCCCTCCCCTCTGGCAACAACTGTTCTGTTCTCTGATTCTGTGAACTTAGTTTTGTTTGTTCATTTGTTTTGTTTTTTTAGATTCCACGTGTAAGTGAAATCATCTAGTATCTGTCTTTCCTGTCTGATTTATTTCACTTAACGTAATTCCCTCTAGGTCCATCCATGTTGTCACAAATGGCAGGGAATCATTCTTTCTTATGGCTGAGTACTATTCTGTTGTATGCATATATACCACATTCATTCATCCATCAGTGAACAATGAACAAGCACTTAGGTTGCTTCCATCTCTTGCCTATTGTAAATAATGCTGCAATGAACACGGGGGTGCAGATATCCTTCTGAATTAGTGTTTATAAGGATATTTTTTAATGATGGAAATGCATTCAAGAAATTCTAAAGTATTTTTTTTCTTTTCAGAAATATTCCCAAGAGATTTGAACTTAAAAGGCAAATTCATAAAGCATTTCACAGGTAGGCATGAACTTTATCAATTAAATAAAAAGATGGTAGCATATTACTCCATGAGGCACTGAGGATATGAAAATAAAGTTCTGTTAGAGGCTCAGAGTCCTGTCGGGGAGGTAGGCAAATGCTATTAGCTTGTTTTAATGGTGATGTGAACCAGATCTGGGTGAATGATAGACGTGTAAACAGAACTTTAGGGAGACACAGGAAGTGGACAGTTTTGCCGAGAACTACCAGAAAAGGCTGTCGTGGACACAATATATAAGCGGGGCACTAAGGATGAATAGGGTTTTCCCGGATGAGAGAGGCATCCTGGTCAGAAGCAAAATCCTTCGGACACACGGTGTGGTTTGGGGCAGGACCGGGCGGCCAGTTTAGGCGAGGGCGTGTGTGGCCACCGGGCCGAGTGTGGCTGGAAGGCGGGTGGAGGTGTACCGCGATGAGCCCTCCGTGGTGTGCTAGGGATTTGGCTGTGCTCCCGGCCAGCGACACACAGGAAGTGTTTCGCACAGGGCAGAGCAGATTCCCTTCCATATGTCACATGGTAAGCACGGGTGGCTTTCTCTCCCACGACACTCCTTGGTTCTTCATACCAACTTGGTGAATCATTGCAATCATCCTGGGCCCCATGTTCTAGCAAATCACTTAATTTGAAGCGTGCACCCTGACCTTTACTCTGTTCCTAGTTAGCCCCCCGCCTTTCCCTGTTTTACATCTCAGGCCTATAAGCTGGGAGAGATGTGGGTTCCCCCTTGACCAAAGCCCAGGGCCACCTTGTTAATTAACTTTGGAACGAGGGGGTGAAGACCCTCCGGAGGCACCGGGAAGTGTAAGAAATTTCCTGATGTTTCTAGAACGCTGGTAGTGGCACTCTGGGCTCCCTTACTTCTACCACTTCCATAAAAAGCAGACTCCAGATTTAGGGATGAAGTTTGGTGAGGACTATCTTGGGTTTGTGGGGAAAGTAAGGGACGTCTCAAGACCCTGTCCACCTTACAGTGGTCCTTGACCCAAGTCACTCTAAGTAGAAAATGGAATAAATGTCTCTGCATATAAACATTCATTCCTATTAAATAAACAACTGAAGAACAGAAAGTGGAAACCGTGGATATTTATTTTTTATTCTCTCACATCCACTTGGATTTGCTCTCCGCAGATTTTATTTTTTCTGTCTAGAGCTTTTCCCTTTTACTTGTTCTGAGGAGTGCTCCTGAAATCGATTATGTTCCATTATGTGAGATGTTGAGAATGTGGAGTGAATTTCGATTGTTTTTCACAGATTACACCTCACTGCCTGCCCCAGAGTCTGGGGGAGGAGACGTGCCCACAGGCAAGGTCTTTTAAGGGCATGGAAAGCTGTAAACCAGTTATATTATCTCCATCCATGAAGTGCTGGCAGATTTGAGTGGAAAACACACCTACGTGTATCGTAAGCATTCTTTTCCTGTCCGATAGGGCCGGTCACGTTTTCAGCCGAGTGTAGCAAACATTTCCACAGGCTCTACCACAACACCAGGGATTGCTCGACACCAGCTTGTAAGTAACTTGGGTCATTTTTGCCCTTTTAAAAAAACCTTTATCCAACAGTAAATGCATGTGATTTTAAACTTCAGCTGTCTTGTGAGTGGGAAATAATAGACTAAACATTGTATGACGTGATGTTTATAATATTGACGGTGCTTACATTTAAGGTGTGTGCGTTCTGTTGCCGCTGTGAGGAATGAAACCGCATTCTAATTGGGACTGTTTCAGACAGATCTGAAAATAGCCAGATTTCCTTAAGGACCACAATGTCTGTCAGGATTTATCATTTGATAAATGATAAACCTTTTATCATTTATCCAGTTCCTTGGCATAAATAAGGCACTCTCTTATATAAATGGAAAAAAAAAATGACCATGAAGTGTAAGTCAAAATTTCCCCCTAAGTTTTTACAAGTGGTTTCATATCGCATCATTTATATGCTGAGTGATAGACTTTTCTGGATAACGGTAGCATGCGTTTTAAAGGTTGTCTAATGAATTCTTTTGGATTCTTAAGTTACTGAGCTAAGTGGCAATTCCAAACATTATATTTAAATGCTCCTCTTTAAACTGCCCAAATCACCATTAAGTGTGGTAACTCGGTTAGCTATTTTTAAATTCCTTTCTAAATCTAAACTTTCTTTTTCAAGAAAATGAACTTTAAACGTTTTGTATTTTTTTTAACTAAATTGGTCATCTTGAGGGATATTTAATTTTACTTGGGATGATGAGTCAGAGTTGATATGATTTTTTCAAAAACTACTTGTGTTTGATGACCAGAGAAAATGAATCTTGTTGGCATCTAGGCAGAATGATTAAGTGGTAGCACAGCATGGTGGAGAAACTTTGGGCTTTGGAATGAAACTGCTTACTAGCTATGAGATTCTTAACATTTTGAGGCTGTTTTCTCATCTCTAAAGTGAAGATGACAATAACGTCTAGCTGCTTACATCATCAGGAGAATTAATGAGAAAATCCAGGTTAAGTACTTGCTATAGTAGATGTTTATTAAATTATAGCTATCATTATTAAGAATTAGTGACAATAATTTAACATGATTTTCCCCACATTTGTAGTAACCATATACACAATTTACTTTTAAATGTTTTTCCTAGATTACAAAAGATGTGCTAGATTGCTCAAAAGATTAGCAGTGAGTCCTCTGTGCTCACAGGCATAGAAGACCTACATGTGAGTATGCATTTATTAATTTTTCTTATTCTGTTTAACAGCCTGACTCTCTTAAGAAATTTTGAGCAATTTCAAAAGCCCAGGAAGCTGATTTTAGCACCACCAAATGAACTTAACCTGTGGATTTTCCACTTAGTGTTAAAGCTTGGTCTAAATGGTTTATTGAATTAATAAAAGATACCCTCAACAGTGATTGAATTAATAGAAACAGCTTTTTGGCAGCCTTACGAGTCCTCAGTGATTTTTAAAAATATTTCAACATTTGATGTTATGTCATTATTGTGCAGAAACCGTATGCATATACACATTAGATGAACAAAACTATTTAAAGGTCTACCTTTTTTTTAACTGGTCAAAGTATAATAAAAGTAGATATAATAAAAGTAGGGCCCTAAAATTTTGATTTATGCAATATAGGTTAAAATAAGAGAGGAAGTATTAGAAGAATAGAAGAAAAAGCAAACAATCAAACATATAATGAACATGTAAGCATTTTGCCAGAGTGAAATTAAGTCAGAATTTTCATTCTGGCTATATTACCCTTGGAGCCGTAGGGCAATAAAGTATTTGTATGACCTAGATAAATCAAAAGCAAATTGTAACATTTATTTACAAGAGTAGAGTCTATACAAAAGACTGAAAGGTGTTCATTTCTTTGCAAATATCTTTCTAATCAGTAGTTCTTTGTGGTGTAGTACGGAGTCAACATTCGGGGGGTGGGAGCGGGGAAGGGGGTGTCGTCAGCGTTCCAGTACCCCAGACAAGTCCCTTTTAAAGTTCCTCAGCTTTCGAGGGTGGAAATCAAAGTCCTGGAGACCCTGTGGTCTGGAAGTATCTGTGAATATCTCCATCTGGCCAATGTAACTTAATTTATCCCAAATAACTGCATGGGGATTTACTTACCCATCTGATAGGTTTGCTGTGACAATTACTGAGACAATTCTGACCTATTGTTGATGTTGCTCTTCTTATTCTTATTGAAAAAGCAATTATAACTTAATAATAATAATTGGCACTCAATTCTGCATATTTAAATTTGCTGAACTAAAAAATTCCCCTTTTATTAGATTAAGAAAATAAGTTAGAACATTTCAGTGTTCAGTGGCAAGATATTCAAATCAGTTACTCTCATCCCATCTCAAACCTTTTGAATAATGCAAAACATGAATAAATCATGGAAACTTATTAGGCTCTTGAAGTGACCTAAGTCAAGCCATGTTTAAAAAAAAAAACCAATCGGGCTTCCCTGGTGGCGCAGTGGTTGAGAGTCTGCCTGCCGATGCAGGGGACACGGGTTCATGCCCCGGTCCGGGAGGATCCCACATGCCGCAGAGCAGCTGGGCCCGTGAGCCATGGCCGCTGAACCTGCGCGTCCGAAGCCTGTGCTCCACAACGGGAGAGGCCACAACAGTGAGAGGCCCGTGTACGGCAAAAAAAAACACAACAAAAAAAACCAATCAACCGGTCAAGCCACGTTTATCTTTTTCTTTGTTTTGATATATTTTATCCGAATGAGTAAATGTACCTAAAGTCCAAAAAGCAACCTAATAACTGGAAAACTTCTCAAAAAAACAAGTACTGTATTATAATTTAAAATATCTTATGCAAACTTGCATTCTCCTGTGACAAGATTCATAGAGGACAGCCCTGGTAAACAGGCCCCTTTAAAATTGCAGAGTTTGGAGATTTAGTGAGTTTTTTTCCGGAGGAGTCATCTCTGATAGTATCTGTTTCCAAGTATTTAACAAGGAATTAGAGTATTACAGATGAATAAATTTTAGGAATATTTTTGAGTTATTTAGGTGATGTCAAGTTCATTTTTTGGCTTACGCAGATATCTTAAAACTTTAACGGTGGAAGTCATCATTTAAACTTCCTAAAAGTACCGATCAATCACCTCCACATACACATTAATCTGCATTCTCAGGATTTGACTGTAAATTAAAAGTCCACAGATTCTTTAATCAAAATAAAATAAAATATAACTATACTAAAACTATGCATATGTTTAAATATGTTAAAAACTAGGTCATAAATGACACTTTTCTTCTTCCCTCCCACAGGTATTTCTTAAGAACATAAATCTAATTCGAAGGAAAAATAGTACCTGGAATCGTACTAACTGTAAAAAAGAGATAAACTTCTAATTTTATGGTGTAGTAAGATGAGTAAAATAAGAGACTTCTCAGAAATAACTGGTGAGCTGTGTCCTAGCATAGGATGCGATCTTCCTTGGTTTATTTTGGTGTATATAGTAATTTGAAAATTTTTAATACAAAGTTTAATTCACATATTGCAAAATAGAATATTAAAATTTATGCTATTCTACTTTATTTTTGCTATATATATTATTTTCTTGTATGGTTAACATTCCATAGATGTATGAATTATATATTTAATTATGTAAATTATGTCTGAGCATGCCAAAGAGAAATGATATTTTCAATATGATTTTTTATAACATGTTTGTTGAATAATCATGTACAAGGTCCCCTTTTATAATTCTAATTTAATAATATTTAATACATTTATTCAGAATTTGTTTTTTGTTTTTTTTTTTTTTTTTTTTTTGGTACGCGGGCCTCTCACTGCTGTGGCCTCTCCCGTTGCGGAGCACAGGCTCCGGACGCGCAGGCTCAGCGGCCACGGCTCACGGGCCCAGCCGCT
>NC_041228.1:78615900-78618179 GCF_002837175.3 Physeter macrocephalus
GTTTTTGCGGTACGCGGGCCTCTCACCGTTGTGGCCTCTCCCGTTGCGGAGCACAGGCTCCGGACGCGCAGGCCCAGCGGGCACGGCTCACGGGCCCAGCCGCTCCGCGGCATGTGGGATCCTCCCGGACCGGGGCACGAACCCGTGTCCCCTGCATCGGCAGGCAGACTCTCAACCACTGCGCCACCAGGGAAGCCCCAGAATTTGTTACTTTTATTTGCATTCATTTGAAACGTGAATTTTGTTAAAACTGAAATATGAAAAATCTGTGTTTTTTTGAATTAAAGACATTTGTAGCAGAGCTCATACTATTGAAATAAGATTACCATATATGTATACATGTGTAAATATTCGTTTTCTGAACTGATAGCTGAGATCCTGAGACCATTTATGTCTTTTTGAACTTGGAGCGTATGGTATTGCTGCCTTAAATAAGAAGTCCAAATGAACTTGGTGGGGAGAAGAATGTGTGGGCACCTGGGAGCTCTGTTTAGAAAATAACAACACGCCTGATGCATGTAATCAGTTTCATTTAAAAACGATGTAAAGGGGCTTCCCTGGTGGCGCAGTGGTTGCGCGTCCGCCTGCCAATGCAGGGGAACCGGGTTCGCGCCCCGGTCTGGGAGGATCCCACGTGCCGCGGAGCGGCTGGGCCCGTGAGCCGTGGCCGCTGGGCCTGCGCGTCCGGAGCCTGTGCTCCGCGACGGGAGAGGCCACAACAGAGGGAGGCCCGCATACCACAAAAAAAAAAAAAAAAAAAAAAAAAAAAAAAAAAGATGTAAAAATGAGAAACCTAAACAAAATAATAGGAAACCCCACCCTTTTAGAGGAGGTAAAGCATGCTTTGTGTAGCAATGTATCGCAGTACAGTTGCTGCTTTTTTATCCCTTTTCCACTGTTTGTGCTGGTGTCACGGAGACGTGGGTCTGGACTGGCCATCACTTCCATTTTTAGCTCCTCTGTCCCTCCCATAACTGAGCATGTGTCTGTTTGTGTCTGTAAACGCACATACTTCTTTATCCATCAGAAAAACAAGCTCAAAAACCTCCTTTGGCTTCAGGGATATTGTGAAGCTACATTTTCTTTTCTTTTTTTTTTTTGCGGTACGCGGGCCTCTCACCGCTGCGGCCTCTCCCGTTGCGGAGCACAGGCTCCGGACGTGCAGGCTCAGCGGCCACGGCTCACGGGCCCAGCCGCTCCGCGGCATGTGGGATCCTCCCGGACCGGGGCTCGAACCCGTGTCCCCTGCATCGGCAGGCGGACTCTCAACCACGGCGCCACTAGGGAAGCCCTGTGGAGCTACATTTTCAATGTTCAGTTTTATTGGTTTTGGTCTCTGGGCAAAGTCGTATAAATAATTACTTTAAAAAACTTGGGTGTGTGTGTGGAATTCTGCTATAATACCATGTCAGAAAGAATGAGAAGAATAATAGAGTTTTGGTTCCTTGCCTTTACATAGTAATTATAATATTGACAACATTTGGAAAAAGGAAGTAATCTTTACTCATAACTATTTAGGGAGCTGGAGTGCTCTTTATTATAAAAGTGAAGAGGTTATTGAATGGTGACAAATGAGAACTGAGTGAGACGCATTTGGCTGAAACAGAAAATACCCTAGAGGAGCTGTATGATTAGTATGGTTTCACCCAGGTAAGTTATTTCAGATGGAACCCTATGAAATTAGATTTTAAACATTCTCATAGATGACTAATGCGCCTCAGAAATGTGTTCTATGCTCTAAGTATACTTAAAACCTACAAAGATTGACTAAAGATATCGCCAGTTGAAATGATGTTTATTTTACTACAGTTGACCCCTGAACCACATGGGCCTGAACTGTGTGGGCCCACTTACAGTGGGTTTTTTCCAGTAGCTACATACTGCAGGCCTACATGGTCCACCTCTGGTTGGCTGAACCCGTGGAAGTGGAGAACCTTGGAGACAGAGGGCTGACTGTGGATTACATTCAGATCTTTGACTGGGGGGTTGGCACCCCCAACCACACATTGTTCAAGGATCGACTGTACTTGATACTTATTTTCTCATCGTATTAACTTTGACAGACAGACGTTGGGAGGGTAATGAATAAAGAGACTTTTTTTTTTAACATCTTTATTGGAGTATAATTGCTTTACAGTGGTGTGTTAGTTTCTGCTTTATAACAAAGTGAATCAGCTATACGTATACATACATCCCCATATCCCCTCCCTCTTGCGTCTCCCTCCCACCCTCCCTGTCCCACCCCTCTAGGTGGTCACAAAGCACCGAGCTGATCTCCC
>NC_041228.1:78618582-78635543 GCF_002837175.3 Physeter macrocephalus
CCATAGTGGCTGTATCAATTTACATTCCCACCGACAGTGCAAGAGGGTTCCCTTTTCTCCACATCCTCTCCAGCATTTATTGTTTGTAGTTTTTTTTGAGGATGGCCATTCTGACTGGTGTGAGGTGATACCTCATTGTAGTTTTGATTTGCGTTTCTCTAGTGATTAGTGATGTTGAGCATCTTTTCAGGTGTTTGTTGGCAATCTGTATGTCTTCTTTGGAGAAATGTCTATTTAGGTCTTCTGCCCATTCTTGGATTGGGTTGTTTGTTTTGTTATTGAGCTGCATGAGTTGCTTGTGTATTTTGTCAGTTGCTTCGTTTGCAAAACCCCAAATAAACAACCTAACCTTACACCTAAAGCAATTAGAGAAAGAAGAACCAAAAAAACCCCAAAGTTAGCAGAAGGAAAGAAATCATAAAGATCAGAAATAAATGAAAAAGAAATGAAGGAAACAGTACCAAAGATCAATAAAACTAAAAGCTGGTTCTCTGAGAAGATAAACAAAATTGATAACCCATTAGCCCGACTCATCAAGAAAAAAAGGGAGAAGACTCAAATCAACAGAATTAGAAGTAAAAAAGGAGACTTAACAACTGACAGTGCAGAAATACAAAGGATCGTGAGAGATCTACAAGCAACTATATGCCAATAAAATGGACAACCTGGAAGAAATGGACAAATTCTTAGAAAAGCACAACCTTCTGAGACTGAACCAGGAAGAAATAGAAAATATAAACAGAAAAAAATCTTCCAACAAACAAAAGCCCAGGACCAGATGGCTTCACAGGTGAATTCTATCAAACATTTAGAGAAGAGCTAACACCCATCCTTCTCAAACTCTTCCAAATATAGCAGAGGGGGGAACACTCCCAACCTCATGCTATGAGGCCGCCATCACCCTGATACCAAAACCAGACAAAGAGACTTTAATTTGTTTCCATGGAGGGAATTTTCTCACACAGGGAGATGAGTGATTAAAAGATGAATGGGGTCAAATATTCGTGCTTATTCAGTAAAGTAGCATCCACACATCCCAGAAGTAATCTCAGTGTCTGAACAGCAAGACAGGAGGTTGACAATGTTTCCTTCAGAACACCCAGACTGGATCAATTCAGTTGGCTGTTCTCAGCTAGTCACCTAGGGGATTTAGCAGACAGCGCAGTCGGTCTGCTAAATCTCTGAACTATCTGGATAATTACCAGAACTTCCACTTCACTTTCTCTTGACCATCCTTGGCTTTGAAAGGCAAGATGCAGTTACCACAGCCAGCCCTTGAGAGCACCCGGGAGACAGGAAGCGGGTGTGATTTTTTGGGGGGGGGGCTGGGGAATGTATGCGTCTTATCACTTCTTACCTGTTCAATAAAAAGGTTAATTGATTGGAAAATCTAGCACGATCTGAAGTGGGCTTTCCACACACTTCCTTGTTTCATTTGCTTCGTATCATGTCTCTATGTAATAATGGCATCTATTTCTCGCCTCTCTCTCCACAATAAATAAGCTCTAGGAGAGGAGACACTGTCTTCTGGAGGATTTCCAGAGCCCAGGACAGTGACTGGTGCACAGTAGGTGCTTTATGTAATACAGGCATAAACAGTTTTCTCACAATCGACTGGATGAGACTCAAGAACATATTTTAACTCATACTAAAAAGCAGTCAGCAATGTATGATACACTTGAGTGGATGTCTAGTTATGCATTAAAACTCTTGTTTAACGTTTGATGTACAATCACCATGGTGAGCCCACAGGGACCAGCTTCCTTCGCCTCCTGTGAGCGCCTCAGTGTGTCCACCTCACAGGGACAAACACGGTATTAGAACTGCAAGAGCCACTTAACTGGGATGTGGAAGCTCCAATGCCTGTGGGGTCAGGTGCCCAGCGCAGGGACAAATGGGCCACAGGGCCAGTGGATGCTGTCCCCCAAGCTGACGGGCAGGTTTCAGCCCTGGCCAGGGCTGCCATGGTAGACTGCAGGCTTCCTTTGGATTTTTCTAGGAAAACTGGAATCTGGACTTTGATGTGAATTATCTCAACTTCTACATGTTGGCATTTAATTAGAAAAATTTAACACACAGTGCCAGCCAAATTAAAAAAACATTGAGCCCTATTTGGCTCATAAACTGCTATTATCTGACGTCTGATGGACATTTGAACTTGGGGGTTTCTTCAGTATGATTTCCTTTCATCCTCTCTGAAGAATCTTGGATCCCTGTTCTATCTGGTTCCTATGGGGATTTAGTGATGAGTTTCAGAGTTTTACCTTGGCTTTGGCCTGGCAGCCCCCTAAGACCCTGCTTCGGGAAAGTTCTCCTGGGCTCCATGCTGTGTGGCCCCAGGCAGTGTAAAAATTGTGTCCGGGCCTCTCACGGAACGCAGATGCCTCTAGATCCTGGACAAAGGTGATAATCTGCAGCCTCTTCCGTCCGTGCCAGTGATGGGCAGGGAGGTGGATGCAGCGAGAAGTGTGTGGCGGTGAGGGAGACAAGCGGGGAAGGAGAGGGGGAGGGGAAGAGAGAGAGAGAGGACAGTTAGAGGAATAGAAAATCCTCTATGCGGGAGGGGGGGCGAGGTGAACTGGGAGATTGAGACTGACGTACATACACTACTACGTATAGAACAGAAAGCTAATGAGAACCTGCTGCAGAGCACAGGGAACGCGACTCAATGCTCTGTGGTGACCTAAATGACAAGGAAATCCAAAAAAGAGGGGACATATGTATACGTATAACGGATTCACTTTGCTGTACAGCAGACACTAACACAGCATTGTAAAGCAGCTAGACTCCCATAAATATTAACTTTAAAAAGAGAAAGAAAGTCCTGCACGGCCTGTCTGCCCCGGGTCATGGCAGCTCCGGAGCCTGGTATGACAGGCAGCTTTGAGTGAGTCGTCAGCGAGGGGTGCGGACGCCAGCACCCTCGAACCCTCTTTCTCAGTTTGCTGCGTTGGGTGTTGAGGAGCTGCGGCTGTGGCGGCCGAGAAGCGCTCCGGGGAATCGCTGTTGTTTGGAGCGCCCTGGGCTGGGGCGCCTGGGAGGTTAGCCGTCCCCTTGAGCCAGTCCCCCCAAAGCACAGGGTGCTGTCCATGCGGGTTCCTTCAGTTCCGCTGCAAAACAAAAAGGGAAACGAAGAAATAAGAATATCTACCTTTTATTTATTATCACTTATTTATATTTTGGCCGGGTCATGCGGCTCGCGGGATCTTAGTTCCGCGACCAGGGATCGAACCCGGGCCCTCGGCAGTGAGGGTGAGTGGGGTCCTAACCACTGGACCGCCAGGGAATTCCCAGAAATAATAATTAAAAAAACCCCACAAAACTTCTTGGTTGTACCCAACATTGTTAATCAAACTGTACTCGGATGTAAAATTTAAAAGAAAACAAAAACCAAAAAAACGTCTTGGGCCTCCGAGTCGTTGTGAGTGGACACACGTCACCAGAAACCGGGTGCCCGGGAGGCCAGAGCATCCCTGACGGCCCAGGGGAAGTTCTGTCCGGAGACGCAGATCCGCTTCTGGAATGGGACCTCCGCACACCTCTGACCCCGCGGGGGCTTCAGCTCAGGCTCCAACCTCGAAGAAAATCTCTTGGATGTTTTTGTGTTACTTGGTGTCATCAGAAGCACAGAAACACAGACGGAAAGAGAAAGGCCTGGAGGAGGGGGGCAGTTTGCACGAGGACCGGAGGACGGGGAGGTGCCTGAGGCCCCTGGGGTGCAGGCCAGATGCTCTCAGCCTGTGTGCCGCCAGCAGGCCCGCGATCGCCCTGAAGGTGTGTACACGTAGAATTGGTGTACATATTTTATATGTACATATTTTAGGTGTACATATTTTATATGTACATATTTTATATGTACATATTTTATATGTACATATTTTATATGTACATATTTTATATGTATATTTTATATTAGCCGTGCCTCATTGTTCTCAGGAAAGGACCCAGGGCTTTCCTTAAACGCGTGGAAGCGACCATGACCCCGTGCAGGCTAAGAACTGCCGACTTAACAGACTTGAGCCCGGAGATCTAGGGAGAGTGTGAGATGCAGAAGAGGCCTCAGACAGGCCCGAGCAGCAGCCTTTGGAGGATGGAGATGCCGGTGATGCTGCGGCCGTGGTGAGTTTGGGGAGAAGGTCCAGGGTGGTGCCTGGGGGGGTGGACGGGGACGAGGCGCTCAGGCCAGGAGTCCAATGCCCGCGGGCGAAGCTCGGGCGCCCGGCGGAGGGGAGGGCAGGTCCGGGGAGACCTTTGTAAGATACCAGATGCTTTGGGGGCTGTTTAAATATCGGTGAGAGAAGCACAGATCCGGAGCACCGGGCTTCAGAGGAGGTGGGAGGGGATGGAATCCGGAACAAAAGAGGAACAGTTGAGGCTCATAGGAGACATTTGAATAAACGAAGTTAACGTATTTGCCTATGCGTTTGGGGGGACCACGTGTTGAATAGGTGGATTGTTAATGGCTGCATGACCCTGGGGAGTCCGCAGGCCCTGGGACCCCATCCTCTCGTCTGTGTGGGGGGGAGAGAAGCAGATCGCTGACAGTCAAGTGCTCGGAGAGCTGCCTTCAGCCCAGGAGTCCGCTTGTATTTACAGACCGAGACCCCCGAGCCGGCCGGCTGCCCCGTCACCTGCCGTTAAGGTCCGGGAGAGGAAAGGCCACCCCGCGATAGAACTGTAGTGCAGTCTTGTTAAGGGAACTTTGGAGTTCCTTCATCATCTGTCCCCAGCCCAACCTAAAACCAGCCTCTCACCCGACTTCTAACACTGAGGGTTAGCTTTGTCTCCTTCTGAACTTTCTCTGCACAGAATCTTATAGAACCTCCTGTTCTGTCTCGGCCTGCGTTTGCTCACCGCTGTGTTTATGAGGTCTCTCCCTAGCACTGCACCAGTGTCATTATCACTTACAAAGTGATGCGCTTTGGCTGCCTTGGATGGGACGTTTCTCCACTTGCTTCTCAGTTGTCTTTCATCTTCAGTCAGTTGTCTTTATGGAGGTTATAGGCCAATGTAACAGATATTTTTCAGGGAAAAGATTGGTACATGAACATCTGCAGTAGCTCTAAGGAAGCAGCGTGGAGTGTGGTGGTTTAAAAACGTGGCTCTCGCGATGTCGCGTCTGAATTCTGCCACGGCAGCAGGTAGTCCTGAGTAGCTGCTTATCCTCTTTGGACCCCGGGTTTCCAGTCTGCGAGTGGAATGGTAACCCTGAACTCATGACGTCTGCAAACCGCTTAGCCCACTGTTGGGTGCACAAGAGCATACACAGATGGGGGCTCTGATTATACAGCCTCAGGCTCTATTTTAAAAAATCAGTTTATTTCTCTTCTAAAAAATGTAATCATGGCTATTCTGTTTAATTGGAATGGAACTAGCTGTCTATTGAAAACTAAGCATAAATTAGTTGTGTGGTTTGCGTTTCATGGGTTGGAGAAAATTCAGCTGAACATTTTTCTGCCCACTCGTGGATTTTCATGCCAAAACAGAAAGAAACCATCTCTAATTTTTGCAGCAAACTATTTCAAACAAATAAGTGCTAGTTTCTTTTACTTTATCAATATATTTGTGTGTGTGTTCAAAATTACCTAGTTTCCTAAAAACAGAAACAACGAATTTTATTTTTTATTTTTTAAAATGTTTATTTTATATTGGAGTATAGATGAATTACCGTGTTGTGTTAGTTTCAGGTGTACGGCCAAGTGATTCAGTTATACATATACACATATTCATTCTTTTCCAGATTCTTTTCCCATATAGGTTATTACAGAGTACTGAGTGGAGTTCCTTGTGCTATACAGTAGGTCCTTGTAGAAACAACAAGTTTTAGATTAAACAACAAAAAAAAGACCATTTGTGGCAGGATACTAGGGTAACTCATGGGTTCAAACTTTGACCTTGAGAAGGACAGGCATCCAGGGGTCCTGGGACCTTAACAGTAAGAATTTAAGATTAAAAAAGATTATACTCCAATAAAGACATTAAAAAAAAGAATTTATGGAACTGCCCTCTAGAAGACTGCCATTGATGAGATTTAGCTTTTTAAAATGTTCAGTTTCCATGTTTTTCCATTCAAAAGTTAAAGTTTTTGATAAGGAGGAGCTGACTGGCCCAGACTGGATCCTGTGCTGATATCAAAGAGTGATCTTTTTTTGGGGGAAAAAAAATCTGCTATTCACTGGCTATGTTGCCCCCTAGTGGTTCCATATTTTCAACAGTCTGTCAAAGCTTCTCACTTCTGTGAAATATTGAACATCTCTTTAATCCATTTGCTTGACTTAAAAGCCAAGAAGAGAAGCTATAATAGGGGTGAGAAGGAAGGAGCTGAGTTCTGTTTATTCTGCTAATTCCGCTGCCCCGCTGATTTATCACCAGTGCGCAGAAGGGCCTTCAGTTATTCATGGAAAGTACTTGCTTTGCTGTAAAGAATTAGACTCTACCTCCATCACTGTTTGGGGTTCTGTCATTTTATTAAAATAGCAGCCTCCAAAATTAGAATTTTAGTTCATCAGCTCCAAAGCACTTGTGGAATGACTTTAACTATGAAAATATCCATAAATTAAAGATGTTCTGAACCGGGTTCTAATGGAAACTATTTCATGTGTATGAGGGTGAAACACAGTAACGATTTATTTTGGAATGTGGGCTGTGTGCAAAAGATTAGACTGAGCTGTTTCTCACGCTTATTTAATTCTTATAAAGTTCAATTATGAGGTAGGGATCATCAGTATTCAGCCTTATTTTAGAGGCAGAGGACTGAAGCTTCAGGGTTTTTAATAACTTCCTCAAGTGTGTGTGGAGAACACGTAGCAGAGTGAAGACGCGGTCCCGGGTTCTCTGACTCTAAGTCTGATATGCTTTAGATGGTACCGCATGACTCGTATCGTCTGAGTGCTTCCCGTCGTGTCACACGAGCCCACTGGGTGTGTCGCCGTCCATGGAAGGGAGCTTGGGTCCTGGTGTCTGCAGGGCAGACCTGACAGGAAGGGGAGCTCAAGTCAGCTTGGACAGAGAGGATGAGTTACATCAAAAACCAAAGTCATGGACTTCCCTGGTGGCGCAGTGGCTAAGAATCCGCCTGCCAATGCAGGGGACACGGGTTCGAGCCCTGGTCCGGGAAGATCCCACATGCCGCGGAGCAACTAAGCCCGTGCGCCACAGCTACTGAGCCTGCGCTCTAGAGCCCGCGAGACACAACTACTGAGGCTGCATGCCACAACTACTGAGCCTGAGCTCTAGAGCCCGCGAGCCACAACTACTGAAGCCCGTGCACTTGGAGCCCGTGCTTTGAGACAAGAGAAGCCACCGCGGTGAGAAACCCGCGCACTGCAGCAAAGAGTAGCCCCCGCGCGCCGCAACTAGAGAAAGCCTGCGCGCAGCAACAAAGACCCAAGGCAGCCAAAAATAAATAAGTAAATAAATAGATTTTTTTTAAAAAGCCAAAGTCATCACCAGAAAGGGCAAAAGCATGCACCCTTGGATGTGAGCCTAGGATACAGCAGAGACAGAAGCTTGGTGTCCAGGAAGTGTGGAGAGCAGAGATTTATGGGGCCTTTCGTTTAGACGTTTAAGAGACAGTCTGTGAACAGGACTAGAGCAGATGTACTGGGTGCACAGGAGAGCACTGGGTGGGATCTATTGCTCAGAGGAGCCCCGTGGAGCTGGTGTTTCCTTTCTTCCTGTGTCCTGTAACTTGCCAAACTATACAGAACCAGGGTTTCTCTGGGGCTTTTTGGTGGGAATCCATACTGTGTCTGGAAGCTTCTATGAAATGGGATCCCAGATATATGTCTCCAGCCACAGTTGTTTTGTTGAATCAGGTACCGGACAGTATTGCCTGTGGTGCTTGGGAGCTAGGATCTCTTATTCCAAGGATTTTGGTTGTATTTCCTAATAATGGGGTGGGTCCTTGGACCAAGGACCCACGTGGTTCCAAGTATGTTGACTAAAGCAAGAGGTGGTGAAATGGGTTTGATGTGGATGGAGTGGGAAGCTACACGCTGTTGGCTGATGGGTGTGCAATTTCAGATGCGTAGGCTGTCCCCCAAAACTGATGCTCCGGATGGTCAAAAGCTGCTTCCCGTGGACTGAACCCAGACACTGTGGCCTAAGCCCATGTAACATGCAAACCCATTCATAGACCGGGTAATTCTTACCAGCTTTTCTCTGATGGTTAAGTTCTAGCCCTGGCCCCTACCATTCCAGAATCCCATTATTCCCACTAGATCAGGTACACGAACCCCACTGTAGTGTCCGCCACCACAGTCTCTGCCTACAGAGCTGGAAAGCTCTTCTTGTTGCCTTGGTGAATGGCGTTTCTTCACAGCCCTCATAAGGGGTGGCTAGCAGATTGCCCCCAGTGGAATCATATAAAATTCCCATTTCTCAGAACCTTCAGGAGTCTCTTCAGCGTTCTCCTGATGTCCTGGCATTCTGACCTCTTTAACAGCAGTCCATGGCTAAGTTCAAGCTTCAGTTAGCCAGCGGAGCAGACTTTCATACCATTCACAGGGGCTCAAACCAACCCAGTGAATCCCACATCCCAGATGAGATTGACTCATGTCAATGAATTCGGAGAGGCTGAGTCTCCTATTCCAGCCCCCTTGGTCTTACGTCTGTAGAATCCATGTCCACCGATGCTCACAGGCTCTGTCAGCAAGTTCAGCCAAGTCTTTGAACCCTTTAGTGTATAGACCATCTCCTGTAGAGCAGGTGTTATTTCTCCCCCTCTGGGATATTTGGGGATCTAACTCATCAGGGCCTAGAGGCAACGGGAGGTAGTGGGTGTGTGTCCTGAGACGAACGGGCATTAGTTTGGAAACCAACTTTTATGACTGTATCACTGAAAGACTTGTATGCTGAGGAGGACTGATTTTCTCAGAATGGGGTGAAGAGAGAGAATGGGGTTTCAGGGAACTTAGACGCTCAGTTTTTAACTTGATCCGCGTCTGACTTTACCTTCCCTTCTGTGATTCAGAGTCCCGCTTCACCTATTTTAGTGCAACACACCTGAAGGGGTCAAGCATTTCCTTGGTGCTGTGACTCCGCTCATCCTGCAGTCAGACTCTGGCTTAGTTATACGTCAGTTCTATCTACTCTGTGACGAGGGGTTGGGGGACCCACTCAAAGCTGTGTGGAGGGTTTTCTGGTTCTCTCAATATTCTCAACGTGTTCTCATACTCGTGTTCACGTTCACATTTGAATTCATGCTTTAGTTTTCACTTCCCCATTTCCCCGGTACACGTGCTCTCCAGCGCCATCGGGAGAAGCAGCATACGGTCCCACCAGCTTTACCACCACTACTGTGTCCACAGCGCCACGGACACCTGCTGTCCCAGTAACTTGCCCTCCATCCACACACCGTGTTTTGCTACCTATGATGCCAGTTTGAGTGATCCTGACACGTGGAAGCTTGGCTAGGCAGTAGGCCCGAGTTACTCAATCCAATATTAATCTAAGTTTTGCTGTGAAGTTGTTTTCTAACTATGTTAAGGATCTTGAGATGCGGAGATTATCCTGGGTTACGTGTAATAGCGAAAGTCCTTAAGCAGGGAGGCAAGAGGGTCAGAGTAAGTAGTAGGAGATGCGACCTTGGAGTGACCCAAAGAAGGGGCGGTGAGCCAAGGAATGCAGGGGCCTCTGGAAGCTAAAAAGGCTTATATCTGCCTTTCACAATGTAGCCTGAATTCCCACCTTCTGGGCCACTTGTCTCTAACCAGCCAGCTGATTGGTCAATTAGATTTTTTTTTTAAAAAGGCCCAAACACCTATTTTTCTTGTAGCCATTGCATTGCATTTTTCACTCCTCACTAATTCCTCATTGTGGTGTTGTGTAAAAGGCACTGAAGTGCCAAATGCAAAGTAAATACCGGAAAGAAAAAAAAGCAGACGTAGTGAGTTTAGAAAATACAGCCTCACGTTAACTCGTAGCAGAAATTTGTTCTAAGAATATGAAGTCTTTCTCTTAATACGAGGAAATGAAGCAAAACAAAATGCAAACAGCAAAAAAATTGTAAATAAAGACTGGAAGTCTTATGACTGCCCGATGACTGGTGAGAGGTCCCATGGTGGTCAGTTCAGAACCGACGCAGAATCGATGTTTGCCTTCAGACGTGCACGTTTGTTCTTTCAGCCGTCTAGAAAAGGAAACCCTTTCTACAAAAATCAAGGTTCTTAGGAGTAAAACTGCACGCTAAGTGGTGCAGGGCTACTCACGCTGCAGCTGCGAGCTGGTCTGCAGCATTTACTGCCCGCGAGGAGGACAGAGGTGAGAGGAAGGTGTAGGACGTTTACAGCGATTGGAATCTAAAAACAACCTACTTTGGATGCTTTGTGCATTTTGTATATGTTAAAAAACAAGACAGCAAGCCCCATATGAAGTTATTCTACTGAGCCCCATGTCACCAAACTGAGACCTAATTTCATTACAGTCTCTGCTCTCCCAGAAATGGAATCTTTTTTCTTTTTTTTAAAAATTGAAGTATAGTGGATGTACCAATATCGTATAAGTTACAGGTGTACAATATAGTGATTCACAATTTTTAAAGGTTATACTCCATTTACAGTTATTTAAAATATTGGCTATATTCCCTGTGCTGTACAATAGGTCCTTGTAGCTTATTTTATACCTAACAGTTTATACCTCTTACTCCCCCAGCCCTCTAGTGCCCCTCCCCCCTTCCCTCCTCTCCCCACTGGTCACCCCAGCTTGTTCTCTGTCTGTGAGTCTGCTTCTTTTTTGTTATATTCACTAGTCTCTTGTGTTTTTTAGATTCCACATATACATGAGATCATACCGCATTTGTCTTTCCCTGTCTGACTTACGTCACTTAGCTTAGTGCCCTCCAAGTCCACCCATGTTGCTGCAAATGGCAAAGTTTCATCCTTTTTTTTTTTAATCGGAAATAGAATCTGAAAGCAGTCAATCAGGAATGGCCGTCCAGCACCAGCGAGGTCATGCGCCCGGTGGACCCCGGGCGTGCCCTGAAGGGAGTGACCTTGCCGCAACTAGCCTGCTGTTTGCTGGCGTGACCTCCTTGCTCCCGCCCCCTCTCCCTGTAAAGTCTCACTGCGTGCAGCCCCTCGGAGCGCCCTCCGTCTGCTGGAGGGGATGCCGCCCCATCCATGGATCCTTGAGTAAAGCCAATAAGATCTCAAAATGTACTCAGCTGAGTTTTAGTTTTTAACCTATGTTTTCTCCACTTTATTCCTCTGAAACTTCATTGTCTTTTACCAAAGTATTTTTAGTCCGTGACAGATCGGAGGACAAATAAAGCAAAAACCCAAAACAAAACCCTCGAAACCTTGTCCGCCACCAGTGCTACTTTCATGCAGTGCTCAGCTTTGTCCACCAGGTGTCGCCTTAGCGCCAGAGTTGCTCCTGAAGGCTCGGGCCTCCTGGGCGGGGGGGCCGAGGGCGCTTCCGCTGCGGTTAAAGGGCAGAAGAGAAGGGCAGCCCTAAACGGCACAGTAGATCGCTCCCTGGTGTAATTATCCTCAGCAGGCAAACAGAGGCATGACTCCAGTGACGAGAGCAACATTTCGGAGTGTCCCCGGGTCGCTGCTCTCATGCCAGGGGCAGTCACGGCCGACGATGGCGCAGGGCTGCCTGTGACGTCGGGGGCTGGCGGGTTGCTGGCCTCCAGACAGAGGTCTGAGCATACGCCGTGGCCCTGCTTCTCAAACCCCAGTGCCTCGGAATCACCCGCAGGGCTTGTGGGCGCCATGGAGGCTCGGACTCGGCAGGTCCGACCCACTCTGGGGGCCACTTCCCCAGAAGTGCCCCTGTCCTGTGACAAAGCACTCTGGCCTTGGAGTTCGACCCCGGCTCCCAGCCAAGCACTGCCTCTCAGATGACCGGGTGACCTGGGGCCATTGCAAGTCTCTGTCTCCTTACATTTACATGGAGTTGCTGGTGATGGTCAGAACCACTTGGGACAGTCCGTGTGGCAGTGGAACCAAGAACCCGGTCTCCAGGGAGAATCTGGATTTTTGTGGGGCCTGAAGCTTATGCAATTTTGAGAACGACTACCAAAGCCAACACAGAAGTGACTGCCGACTTCATAAATGCCTCCCACTAATCCCCCAATACACGTTTACCAATCTCAACTGCCACTTAGCTGAATCCCCAAACTGTTGTCGTGACAAATTACACTTAAAATATCCCATTTCACACATTGTATGAAAACATGAGCATGTGAGTCCACGGCTAGGACCCTTCTCAGGGCTTCCTTAGGAGGGGGCCCAGGTACAGGAAGGGTCTTGAGGCTTAAACTTCCTGAGCTTTATGGCTCAGCGGCCTCTGCCTGGAACGTTCTAAGCCAATGGTTACTCATGATTATTTGCTGGGCTCCTAATTTCAGCATGTGGCATTCATCTTCAATAAGTTTAAATGAGCTGAAAAAAGTGCAAGGAATCATTAACTTTTGTTACTATTTGGAGGCAATGTTAGTAGTATACTAAATATATATATGTATAATTTTTTTTTTTTAATGAAGAAGTCACTTCTATTTGAAGTCAGAATTGAATTACAAAACGCAGGGACTTTGGTCTAGACCGAGTATTTTTTTTAAACTGTATTCAGCTTCTAAAGACTTATGACAAACCAGGAACATTAAGTCAAGCAACAGATGATGAAGAAATTTGAAACCTGTAATTTCCTGATTTATTTATTTCAGCACAGAACTCCATTTTGCTTAACCCGGTGGATCTTTTTCAAGTTTCATGGCAAAGACCAGATGACTAAACACCTTCTGTTAACATTGGAAGCCAACCACAATCTAGGTGAGTCACCAAAATTCAGGGGGGAGAGGAGGGCCAGGGTGATGCCTCGAAGGTCTCCCAGCCTGCCACTCTGCCAACTCTGCTGGGTGTCCCCCTAGCTTCTGTAAACCTTGACTGTTCTCCAGAGCTCTGAGGAGGTTGGTCCTGACGGGTTTTGCCAGGTTTCTCCGTGTTACTTGGGAGGGATGGCCTCTGGGTGTCCCTCCTCTGCCATTTTTGCTGACATCACTCTAAAGATACATTAAATGATACTTTTAGTATCCATTTTCTGACCTACAGTCAATCCTAGCATGCACTGAACGAGCAAGCATAGCGCCCAGCTTTACATTTTACATGGGGACAGTCCACTGACAAAAATCCGACTGAGGCTCTACCCAGATGTATTCCATTGTCAGTTCAGCTAGGGCATTAATGTGCATCTCTTTACAAGACTTCTGTCCTTTATTCCTAGGCAAATCAACATTTATTACTGATTTACAGAAACTGGCATGTCTTCATTAGCTGTTTGATTTATTTAATCCTCATGTGATCCCGTGCAATGGACATGAACTCACTGACAAAAATACACAGAGAAAGAGGAACTGTGTGGAAAGGCAGGTGGGAACGGGCAATTTCAGCCTTTCTGGAGCCGTGCGGCGGAGTCTTTCTTGCCTTTGAAGCTCTGGGAGAGAAGATGGTAGTTGTGTTTAATCCTGTGTCATGTTCCTCGCTCAGGGCACACTCAGGGCCACCAACATTGCTGTGGGAGAGGTGAAGCCCTGGGATGTGAGGCTTGTGAAAAGAAAACATCTTCGCAGAAAAATTTCCATGTTAATCTGAGTAGCTTTTTTTATCGTCACACTATAACACAAGGATAGAATGGAGGCTTTCGGAGCAAGAAGCCAGGACGTTTGGGGTCTAGACTGTTACTAACAAGCTCAGCAGCTCACGCCCCTCGCAGGGGTGGGAGACTTGAAGATTTCCTGCAGGTCCATCACCTCTTCGAGGAGAGGCATCACATCTGTTGCTCTCCTGCCAAATAACTACATCAGTGTTTCATACTAATAGCTGCTCAATACGTTTTCTAACAATAATAATATAAAATGACATTATATATGTTATACAATAATAAAACAACAGTAATACATGATTAATAACTGCTCAATACATTTTCTAGCCATAATAATATAAAATGATATTATATATGTTGTATAATAATATAACAACAATACATGATTAACAGCTGCTCAATACATTTTCTAACAATAATAATATAAAATGATATTATATATGTTGTATAATAATATAACAACAATGCATGATTAATAGCTGCTCAATACATTTTCTAACAATAATAATATAAAATGATATATATGTTATACAGTAACAACAATAATACATGATTAATAGCTGCTCGGTACATTTTCTAACAATGATAATATAAAATGTTATTATATATGTTATATAATAATATAACAATAATAATAAACAATAGCTGCTCGATACATTTTCTAAATGCATGAATATGCCTGAATATCCTCATTTATAAAGAATAGAGTTTAGATTTAATGATCTTGGAGGTCTTTTCTGGTTCTGATATCCTAACACAAATCATTTAAAGCCAGTTAATCTAATTCATTTCTTACATATTCAATAAACATTACAAATTCTTTTTCTTTTATTTAAGAAACAATATTAAACATATGGAGAAGGCACTGCACAGCTCCTGAGTCGGGCCTGACCTTGAACCCTGACTCCACCTTTACCGCTGGAAGGCTTTGGCCAAAGGTTGGGATCATACCGATGTTAGAGTATCACTGTGCTGAGTAAACAACAGCAGTAATAATAATAAAAACAACAGTTAGTGGGTTGTGAGCCCTTGCTATAGGCCAGGAAACAGCCACACAGTGTAAGTTACAGATGTACACAGTCGGTCCTCCGTATCCACAGGTCCCGCGTTCAACCAACTGCAGCATCAAAAATAGTCAGAAAAAAAAATTCCAGGAAGTTCCAAAAAGCAAGGCATAACTTTGCCACACTGACAACCACTTCCATAGCCCTTACGTTGTGTTAGGTGTTCTAAATGATTTAGAGACGATTTAAAGAGTCTGGGAGGGTGTGCACAGGGCACACGTAAACGCTAGGCCATGTTATATAAGGGACTTGAGCATCCAGGATTTTGGTGTTTGCTGGGGGGTCGTCCCTGGAGCCAGCTCCCCGAGGATACTGCGGGACGACTGCGGTGCATGTCATGTATGCTGTAGATAACGCACCTGGGTCCTGTGCTGCACTCTCACCCCGTGAGCAGGGCTCACCGAGGCGTTGGTAGTCTAGGCAGCCAGGCCTGCGCAGGTGGCGTGGGGCACAGGGCCTTCCACCCCCGGCAGGTTAAAATGAGCCTCTGCGAGCAGTGGGTGTCCACGGTGAGAGGTCTCTCCTGGCAGCACAGCAGGGCTGCCCCAGCCAGCAGGCGGCCAGCCGGCCCCTGAGGACCCCTGGTAGGGCAGACCAACACCTACACCTCAGCACCTACCTACATGGTGTAAGCAAGGAATGATCGAGCGCAGCTGGGGCACCTGGGCTGGTGAAGGGGCCTGGAGGAGCTCTCCCAGGACGTGGCCTCCAGCGGCGCCTGGGAGGCCCTGACAGGGGGACAGGAAGGGGACGCATTCGGTCGCATTTGCCACCTGCTGAACAATCTGAAAGTCAGGAGCTGCTGCCTCCTCCGCCTCCCCCTTCACTCCGCACAGGCCACTTGGCTTCGCGGAGTCATCTTCCAACACGTGGATAATGTCCTACGACTGCCCGTCCCGTCTGCTCTGCAGCCCCGGAGGCCTGGCGCCTTCGCAGGGCCCGGGGGCAAGGCGCGCGCCAGGAGAGGCTGGGGGTGCAGCTGAGCGTTCTCTCCCGTCCATCCCTCCACGCAGGACTGAAGGCGACCTCTCCTGCTGGTGAGGCCAAGCCTTTGGCTAATTCTCACGTAAAGAAAAAGAAATAATATGGACCGTCTTCCCGTTGCTATCAGTGGGCCCGCACGACGGTCCTAACAGACACCCAGGAATGTGTTACAACACACACGCACGCTGCAGTTCAAAATAAATCGTCCATAGGTACCGCTTGCTAAAACTCTGTATGTGAGAGCTTATTTCTGAACATTTTATTTTTTTTTAATAAATGCCAAGCTAAAATTCATGATAAAAATCGTTCTCACTTAAGAGATGGAGAATCAGTTCATTCACAACGCGAAGCATCAAGGTCGTGTGAGTGAAAATAACTTGGGGGTGCAGGTGAGCTTTGGGATTCTGTAGAAGCATTGACAGGTGTACATTTGATCACCAGAGTTTAAGAACTAGCAGCAAAGAGAAATGGAGTGTTTTTGAAATAGAAATATTTAACTGAAGTTTTAAGAAAATCACAGCTTTATAAGCTGCTGTTAAAAATATTATTCTTTTGAAGGTACTTGTCATGTTTAATTGCCTGCAGATATGCATATTTTTTTGCCTTCACAGTAATACAACTCTTATAAAAAGTATCCTAGATTACCATCCTTGCTTCTTTGATTTAGTAAATTCTTTTCTTGAATGCTTTAATATTTGCATCGGATGTCTATGGAGTGTGTGTTGTGTTTGCCAACTGAAGTAGAAAAATTTAACACAGCTACCAAAGGTCTCAGTCAGCAGCTAGCAAGAGCTGTCTTTTATTTTATAGTTGTAGCAAGAACTCCTCCTAGTGGACGTTCTCCGAATTATTTACTGCATTTTCAGAAAAAGACACAAAGAAAAGAAACAGCATGAAATCAATAAATCATAACAACTGATATCTTTCACCAGTGGTGCAGAAAAATTTCTTTCTGTCTTTATGGAATAAATTGAACGAACTTAAAAAGTACATAAAACAAGTATGGGTAATCAAAAAAAAACCTAGATTCAATTTCTGGTTATTATCTACCTTACACCATGCTATTTATTTGGGAAACATAATTCTAATTACATAATTCTAATACAACATAATTCTAATACAACATAATTCTAATTACAGAATTATTCAGATGCATAGATGAATATGTTTGCATTTACTACTGGATATTTGTGAAATTGCTTGAAAAGGTGTTTTTAATAGCTATAGAACAAGCTAAATGTTAAATACCTGATTTTTTTTTTTTTTTTGGCGGTACGCGGGCCTCTCACCGCTGCGGCCTCTCCC